>NC_045717.1:9078444-9282538 GCF_009834535.1 Camelus ferus | reverse complement strand
TGGGCTGTGGTAAGGACTGCAGCTAGGTGGGCCTCGAGTCCACCTAGGGAAAGACTTTCTTTTTTTTTTTAACAACTTTATTGTGGTATAATTTCTGTACAGTAAACTATACATATTTCAGATGTACAGTTTGATGAATTTTAATAGATGTATATACACCTATGAAAGCACCACCAAAATCAAGAAACCTAACATGTCCATCACTCCCCAAGAGGTGCAAATTTCGAACTCCCAATTTCACCCTTCCCACCATAGGGGAAGGCATTCTGGTAGTGGAATGAGTGATTCAATGCAAGAATGACTGAATTAACATCATTAACTAGATCTCAAGCTTCCTTACATCATAGCTTCTTGCTTTGAATGTTCTATGGCATAAACTTTAGGTCTTTGTGAAAGTCAATTTTTAATTAACATTCAACTAGCCAAATTGACTAGCCAACGCAAAATCAAACTAGATCCCCCACGCACTGTACGGACCCTGAGTCCTTGTGCACAGCGTGGATCTTGTCCATGGTGTGGAAAGAAGTCTGTCTCCTTTACCTTGCTCGCTTCTCACCTGTTTACCTTCACAGCCGCTGATGGAAGGTGAGTCGGTTTCCAGCAGCATCTGGACAGGAGCGAATTCCATCTGGAACCAAATGAATGCCTAAGCCCTGTTTGAAATGTGTATTTCCAGCCTGCACAAGGCAAACTGGCACTATGCCAGGCTGCTTAAAAGAATTCTCAATGCTCGTACATGACAGAAGTCCTGTTCTTTGCTTGGGGGCCTTGCTAGCCAACAAGGGCTCAACCAGTGTCAAGAAACAACAACGAGATGTTTGTTTAGCAGCTAGTATGTATCAGGGACTGGACTAAGGGATTTACATTTATTCTCTGATTTTAAACCTCACAACAACCTTATTCAATAGGTGTTCTTCACTAACTCTATTTCAACAGGAAAGAAACTGGGAACCAGAGAGGCTAAGTAACTTATCTAATGTCTTGTAACTGAGAAGATGCCAAGCAGGCTTTGAACCTAGTTCTTTCTGATTCCAAAGCCTTGTGTCATTTTAATAGTAAATTTTAATTTATTTTTTATTTCAGTGACTCCTTATGATTATGAAAGTTACTTATGCTCACCGTCACACATTCAATCAGTTTAAGGTTACTCAGACCACTTGCATAAGTATTTGTTCTGGTTATCGATTGCTGCGTAACAAATCACTCCAAAGATGAGTGGCTTAAAAAAATTCATTTAATTATTATCTCATGGTTCTGGGGGCTGACCCAGCTCAGCCAGTTGTGTCTGCCTCAGCACCTGTCATCTGGTGACGCCTGGGTATCAGGTGGGGCTGGAATCATCTTAAAGTTTATTTACCCTCGTGTCTGGTACCTGATGATGATGGGGACCTCACTGGGGGGCTATCTGCTGGAACTCATACACTTGAATTCTCCCTGGGCTTCCTCAGAGTGTGATGGGTGGGATCCAAAAGCAAGCAGAAGGAAGCAGAAGGAAGTAGAAGCTGCTCATTTCTTAAGGCCTGGGCAGGAAACTGGCACAGGGCTTCTGCTATTTTCTAGGAATCAAGCCAAGACTGAGGGGAAGAAGACATTCCACGAATGTCATTCCAGGAATGTCAAAGGATTTACAGGCCATATTTTAAAACTGCCTCTGATCACAAATTATTCCTGTCTCCCTTTCAGCAAAATGTAGTCGTTCCTTTCCGAGATGCTCTTGAAACACCTCCTGCGGTCAGGTTCAGGCTTGAAGTCCAGGATCTCGTCTTTGGTATCACTTCCAGGTATGGCTCTTCAAGAATGATTCTTCTTGACCTGAGTATCTGTGAACGAAGAAGACAACTTGTCTGTCTTCCACACCCAACATACGGTGGTGGGATAGGCGTCTGAAAACTGCAGTAAATACATTGTGGGTTCCTTGATTAGGGTCCAGTTCTCTTCAATACGTCTCTGCAGCTCTGCCTGTTACCCAAAAACTAGGTTCACCTTTTGGTGGATGTTGAGCTGGAGAAGGAAGGTCTTACTACTTGCAGCAAGTAGGGAGAACACCGGGGATCTGTCCCAAAGCAACGTGGGGGAAGATTTAAGCTCAGGGTACGTGCATATGGATGAAGGGGCTCGAGCAGAGAATTCAGCATAGAACTGGGGCAGAGCTTTAGTTGATTGAAGTCATAGGGGTCAGAAAAGGTCAACATCATCATTTCTCAGGTTCTGACCAGTCTCCGGTCTCAGCACAGTTAGCATCCTCCCTCCGGGTGGGGGCCTTAATTCCTGCCGAACTCAAGGATGCATATCACATTGTTATGTATCTCTTCTTTCATTTATTTTATTTTTTTATTTTTTGTATCTCCTCTTTTAGTTCAAGCTGATTTTAAAAAACTTTGACAATCTTTTATGATTCTTACTAGAGTTCCTTCCATCGGGGAAAAAGCCACTGCCACAAATCTCTTTGACTCATGTACGTCCTGTTCTACCTTAGATGCCTTTTCAGGCTTCTGTGGGACAATGCCCTTAAGAGTCTTAGAAATCCTGTTGTTCATAGAGACAGTGAGGCACACCCATAAGCTCTTTAGAAGGATTTTGTCTGTTTGGAATGCTTAATAACTTATCTTCTTAAGTCTTTCTGGGCTCTTAACAAAAGACGCTAAGTGTATCCTTTGCTGGAAAGCCATTTTAATATGAGAATAGTTTGCTCTTGCAAAAGGCTGGGAATGAGAAGTAGTTTTTATTTTCAAACCCAGGAAACCCTAGCTATTTTACATACCCCATAAATTTTGCTTGAAAACCAAGAAAGTTCCCTTTTTTAGCTGCTCTCTCTGTTTTGCATTTTACTGTAGGCAGGTTGGTCAGATGATCATGTTTGTCAGGTACCTTTCCTTCTTTTCTCCATTACAGCAGGCAACAGTGTCACCAAACTTTCCACTGGCCAGAAGGGGCCTCTTTCCTCTGGCTCCCAGTGGCATTTTCCTCACTTTCCTTTAAGTCATCGCCAAGACCCTTCAGATTATCATTAACATACACTTCATGGCCCCTCCAGCTCCTGCCTGCCGGTTAAACACAAGAATGATTGTGTTGCTCTGATTTATAATAAGGAAAGTGTATTTGGTCTTTAGACATTGGGACTGGGAGCAGAATGGTAATAATGCCACATGTTTCGGTTTTTGTTATAGCAGCAACCCACTTCTGATACCAAAATATGTTCCAGTTACCTGTTGCTGTGTAATGTCACCCAAAACGTAATTGCTTAAAATACCAACGATTATTTTTATTGCTCATGGTTCTCAGGCTTGGCAAGGCTCATTTAGCCAGTTCTCGGTCAGGATCTCTCATGCATTTGCAGCCATCTGGCTGGGGCCAGAGTCATGAAGCCTGGCCCAAGCTGCACCAATCTAACCCCTCCTCTGGGAATGATAACTGGGGTATCGACAGACCATGCTAAGTCACCTAAGGACAGTCAAGCTGAGAAGCCGTGGGGATTTTTAGAGTCAAAGTGGAGATGAGACTCGTATATTGAACCATATACAAGATGAACAAAGGAAGTTATCTGTTGGGAGAGAAAACCAAGACGTAGAGATGACAGAGAGCACTGGGCACTCCGAGTCCTGGCTGTGCTTCGTTTCCTTAACACTCCTGCACTCTCACCATAAACTTCTATTCTGACTTGAGTTGGCCTGGGGAGATACCTCTTTCTGACATGCAACGTACTGCCCTGACCAGAGGCCTGGAGGGATGTGGTGAGGCTTTTTGTCATTCTTAAGGAGTAGTGGGAAGAAACGAGCATGCCCTTCAGGACCCTTGATTCAGGCATTCATTTATTTATCCATTATTAATTCAGATAAGTCTCTATTGAACTTCTGTTAGGTACCAATTTCTGCTAGGCCCTAGGGACAATGGAGGTCCCTGTCCTCATGGAGCTCACAGTCTTGGTGAGAATCACCTAGAGCCAAGTTCAGACTCCTCCTCTGGCAGTTACTAGCTGGGTGAATTCTGCACTTATTGGAGATTTCATTTTCTCATCTGGGAAATGCACATTGCTTTGTAGACTTGGTGTGAAGATTAAATGGGATGTGTATGTGTGTGTGTGTGTGTGTGTGTATGTGTATGTATCATATGGCACTTGAAAACCCCTTAAATATTTGGGTGTCTGTTTCTTTTCTTTCTCCTCTTTATTAAATCAGCATTTACATCTCGGGCTGGATAATTCTTTGTTGAGGGGGCATCCTTTGCACTGTAGGATGTCTAGCAGCACCCCTGGCCTCTACTCAGAAGATGATAGTAGCATTCCCCTGGCCCCAAGTTTTGATAACCAAACATGCTCCCTGGGGTGGGGAGGGAGGTTAGAGAAGGGGTGGGCAAAATCACTCCCAGTTGCAAATCATCACTTTAGATAAAAGGCAGAGACATTTGTCCCGAAAGCTACAGATCCCGACATCCACCTCTGCATTTGACTTCCCAGTCCATCTGACTCCCTTCCCCTGGATCTTTGCCTCCAACACTAAATGGCCTCAGGAGGAAGTAGACACCAACGCCAATGTCATAATGCTGGCGTTGAAGAAAGGAAATCTGCATAGCCTGTCCTTCCTTCTTACTCTAAGGCCAAGCCCAGTCCTGCCTGTTTAATTACCTGCAGTCATTTCAGCATTAACCAGGTCTGCTGATCCACTCCGGTATGAAAAACAACAGGCGTGGCCAGATCTGATAGTGCAGAGAAATCGGATCCTTTCCCTGGTACTTTTCACATGGGCCCCAGCTGGGGGCTGAGGGTCATGGCTTGGTGGCTCATAGCTGGAACACATTTGGCATTGCCTGAGTGAGAGGAAGGGATTCTGTTTCCAGCCGTTGCTCCAGAATTTCACAATAGGGGGAGGTCATGGGTGTAGCAGCCTGATTTGTACGGAAACTGAATTTGTGTGGCAAGAATATGATTTATCCACAGAACTGTGAAAATACCTTAGTTTCCCCAAAAGGCCTTTGTTTACACTTTACAGAAGTTTGAGGACAAAGTCAGCTGTTCACATTAAACACTAGGGTGATGATGATAATGATTTCATCTGGGGTGGCGGCTTTCTCCCAGCCCTCTGCTGTCAGAGCGTGTGGGCTGAGACTGGCCTGAGCATCTCACCACTCTCTCTCTGGCTCACTTACTCGCTTTCTGCTGTTCCTTGACCATCAAGCTCCTTCAGGGCCTTTGCACTTGATTTTCCCTTTTCCTGGAATGTGCTTTATTTTAGCTCGAGCCGTCATAACAAAATACCGCAGTCCAGGTAGCTTAAACAGAAACTTACGTCTCCTGAGTCTGGAGGCTGAGAAGTCAAGCTGCTAACAAGGTAGGTTTCAGTCTGAGGCCTCTTCTCTGGCTTGTGAGTGGCCTCCATCTCTCTGTGTGCAGAGGGATGGGGAGAGCAAGCTCTCTGGTGTCTCTTTATAGGGACACTAATCTTACGGGATCAGAGCCCACCCTTATGACCTCATTTCCAAGTACAGCCACACTAGGGGTTAGGGCTTCAGCCTATGAATTTTGGGGGGACGCAAACATTTAGTCCATAACGTTCCCCCATTAGACCTCCATTTGACTCTGTCCCCACCTTGATATAGCTCTTGGCTTTTGACAACATATCTTCCCCCACTTTTTCTGTCACTTTCTGTCCTTTTCTGCTTTGTTTTTGTTCCTATAACTTAGCACTACCTAAACAGTTTAACATTTTAAAAATTGTGTTTATTGTCGGTCTCTGTTTCATAGATTTGTTCAGGATTAAGTGAGCTATCTTAAATAAAAGTATTCACTCAGCAAATGTTTATCACATGCCTACAATGTGCAAGGCCCTGTACTAGGTTCTAGGTTTGCAGGGGTGAAGAAAATCCCATACATTCCCTGCCCTCAAGTTGCTTCCAGTCTGATAAGAACATTTATGGAACACTTACTAGGTACCAGGATGGTGCTGAGAGTTTTGCTTAGATTATTTCATTTGATCTTCATAAAAACCCTGTGACATAGGTCCTACCTATTGTTGCATTGGTTTTACGGAAGGGACAGCCAAGGCTCTAAATGGATGAGCTACTTTTTCAAGGTCATTCACCTGGTTGGGGCTGGGTCTTACGGGCTGACACCGTAGCTGATGCTCTGGACCACTGTGCTAAACTCCATGTGGAAGGCTCAGGGTACTGGGTACAGAGCACATTCCAGGGGATGAGCAACATCATGTTTGGCTGTAACCTCAATCTTGCAAAGAATTCAATACTGATTATTTCCATTAACCATCAGAATAACCCACAGATGCACTTCACTATAAACAAATTTATTTATTTGTTTATTTTTTCTCTTTTTCCTTGCATTTTTTTGTTGATGTTTTTAAGGGGAGATAATTAGATTTGTTTATTTATTTTTTAAATGGAGGTTCTGGGGTTTGAACGCAGGACCTCGTGCATGCTAAGCACTGAGCTATACCCTCCCCCTCTAAACAGATTTGAATCTAAACACCTACATGCACAAGATTGATACTCTGAGGCATTATCAAGAATGTTATAAAAATCATTGCCTTGGGATTCCTTTCCTGTAGGGTGTGTGATAGAAGACACAGTAGGGGTTTTGGAGGCAGAGAGACCTGGGTTCAAATCTTTACTCTGTCACCTACTGCTGTTGATGAAAATAATTAATAAACAGTCAATAATAAGAATAGAAAAGAATTTTATTGGAGCCAAACTGAGGACTAGCCTGGAAGCCTACTTCCCAGGTTGCTCTGAGAATCTGCTCTAGAGAAGCAGGGTTTTCTGGACAGTTTTATATTGTGTCAGAACAAAGAACATTAGACGAGTCAGGGTTACATTACTTCAAGTTTTCAAAAAAAAGAACCAAAAACAAAAAAAACCCAGTAACAACAAAACCAGACCAGGACATACACAGCAAGTCAGTGTGACCTAAGCACCTGGGAAGGGAGTCTTAAACACAGGAGGACCAGCATTGGTGTCCAAGGAAGAGGGGCATTTAATCTGCATTTTTAACATGGACATACTTTACTTCTGGTCAGTGTACCCTTTTCTTTAATAATTAAAGCAGATGTACAATGTATGTTTGATAGGCTGCAAACAGGCTATTTTAGCATAAAATTCAAGTTAACTCATGTATAAGCAAGGATGACTTCCCCATATCTCAAGATGTGAAAATTTCTTTTATCACTGCCTTTGGAAGCTTCGATGGGTTCTGAGACTCAGTTTTCTTATCTGTGAAATGAGGATGATAATACCTTCTTCATGAAGTTTTAAAACGTTCCTGCAAACAGAGGATACTTAAAGAGTGTTGCTATGAACATTGGGGTGCATGTGTTTTTTCAAATTATAATTTTCTCTGGATATATGCCCAGGAGTGGGATTGCTGGATCATAGGGTAAGTCTGTTTTTAGTCTTTTGAGGAATCTCCACACTGTTTTCCGTAATGGTTGCACCGAATTACATTCCCACCAACAGTGTAGGAAGGTTCCCTTTTCTCCACAGCCTCTTCAGCATTTATCATTTGTGGACTTTTTAATGATGGCCATCCATTCCTTTTTTTTTTAATCCATTTTTGATGTCTTTTATTATGATTATGATTATGATTGTATTGTTTAATTATTTTATTTTGGCAGGGTGGGGGAGGTAATTAGGCTTGTTTATTTTTGGAGGAGGTACTGGGGATTGAACCCAGGACCTCATGCATGCTAAGCATGAGCTGTACCCTCCCCTATTCTTGATGTCTGATTGGGTATATGAAGCAGTACCTAATTGGCTGTCCTAATTTGCCCCCAAGATGACTCTGTTTGGTGAGCCATCTGCCTGGATCCCTGCAGGTCAAGCCCCTTGGCTGCTATTCTAACCTTGTTGCCATTTCTGGGAATTGCACCATCTTGTTTCTTAGGGTTGAGTGCTTCCACTGGTCTTTGCTCCTCCGGAATTTTATTCTCCAGTTTCGTCTACAGAACCCAGTTCTGTAACGGTTGCTATTGAGCATCTCATGCTACTGTTGCCCCATCACCAACACATTTTTTTTACCTCTCTGCTAGATGGAGAGTCCTCCAGGCCTTCTCAAGGAACACCAGGTCAGCTGGTGGGTTTCATCCCAGCATGTCACCCCTCAGAGTCCGTCCTTCCCTCCAGTTTGCAGGGGCAGTTCTGGCATCTCTACATTGTTCAGTTTGGATCCTTTCTCTCTCCAGTCTTTCAAGTTCTGTGCCATCAGCATACTGGAACCATCCCCTGGAGACCCTGCCAGGGTGTTAAACCTCCTATCAGTGGAGAGGACCCCTCTACATAAAAAAAGAAACCAACCCTCTACTTATCCAGTTAATATATGTCACCCCCCATCTTGATCCTGCACCCCCGGAATCTTCCACAGGCAGTTTGGGCTTGTGTATGTTGGCCAGGTCTGACGTATAACCCCTTTCTTTCCTCAGTGGGCCCCGCACTTCCTGAGTTGGTCCATGCTGAAGCTTTACCCTGGTTATCAGTCTGGTGGCTAGGGAAGGAGGTGGGGCAAATCCCCAGGAGAATTGCTTTGTAAAGCACCTGCCTCGTTTTCCAGCGAGGCAGGGTGGAGGTGGGGCTCTGCCTTTCGGCAAGAAAACAGAGATTCACCTGCAGGCCCGGAGGTTCAGGAGTATGTGAGTTTGTCTCTTCAGATAGTCCCTCCCAAGAATCAGGGTCCTCTCCTTCCCTGCACGGGCTTTGTGTTCGCTGTTAGGGGATGCGCCTAGCCCAGCACTGGCCTTCTTTGAAGTTCTGCCACTCTAACGCTTCCTCTGTGTGCCCTCCAGCTCCAGGAGGCCAAAGTCTCTTTAAGTGCTGCCAGGCAGGCCCTCTGAAATTGTTGATCAACGAGTCTGTCATTTTCTCTAATAAATCAGCAGTGCTCAGCAAGAGTCACCCTATTCCGAGGCCTGTTTGGTGACCATTTCCCTCAGACCTCAGATGCTAGAGATGTTATCGACCTGGACTCTTGGACTCTTTAATCAACAGAAATTGATAAGAGGCCAGAAGAGGAATTCAGGCAAGGCTTTACTGGGACTCGTGCTACGGCACGAGGGGAGTGGAAACAAGTAACAGGTGCCCCGGCTCACTCCCGGATGCGAGGTGAGCTGGTCCTCAAAATGCGCTGCAGGTAGGGATGGATGGGTGGGTCAGGCTGGAGGGGCGGCTTAGGTGGTCTGCCCACCCCCTTGGGGGTGCTATGTGCATGCTTGGTACCCTGCTTTTGCTCCTGGCACTCAGAGGTGGCAGTTGGGTTTTCACCTTTTTGTATCTTATTGTTCATAATTTGCCCCAGCTGTGTGCCTGCAGTTATTTTTAGTCCCTTATAGTTTCATTGTATTCTGTTGCTGGCGGAGATGTTCGTCCAGGTGCAAGCACTCCAGTAAAGGGTCCCGGGTCCCAGATCAGCGTGTGCCCTCCAACTTCGCCGTGTCCTGTTCACCGACAGTGAAATCCTTAGCAATCGCACAAAAGCCGCATGCAGTTTGTTTCCCAGGACAGCTTCTGGTACCCACTGTTTTGGGTTCTTTATTCAAGCAGTTTTTTGAGGGAGCAAAAAAGAAAGGGAATGAGGAAGCCAGACAGGCTGGTGCGAAGCCCAGCAGGAATGTGGTCTCAGCGGGCGTGTACTTCAGCCGTCTCCCCGGGATGCTCTGCCGCACGCGTGGGGTCACAGAGCTGTCCCCACCTGGAGGCTAGGCCGCCTGCCTGTTATGTCCCCGCAGCAGCCAGCCACTGGCCTCCTCTCCCAGGAGGGAGCACACACTGGGTCATTCTGTCCCCCTTCTCAGAGACCTGTCTCAGAGGGAAAGCAGATCTAAAAGCCTTAGGGGTGAGAAGCTTGAAGAAGAGGTTTGGCTTTTGGCCCAATTTCTCTGGAAAACGATTTCAGGCTTGAAGACATTTTAATTCATTGCAATGCATGTCACTGATGCCATCTCTGCTGGGATGGCTGTTGGCATGGGGACCGTGAGGAGGCCTAGGAAATGCAGCTGTGTGGCCAGGTTTGCCTTCTGGGACGCTGTAGTTGGATAGTCACGGACACCACAGGGATGGAGTTGCAGAGGTCTCTGTCTTTGTCTCCCCTTGATGTGCAGGATGTTCACTACAGGTGCAGTAGTTGTGGACTGAGTGAGAGGATCGATCTGAAACCCGGAGAACTTGGGATATAGAGATTGAGTTTCTTTTTTTCAACCAGATGTTTCTAGTGGGCGTGAGAGGCAGGGATGACAGGAAGGAGGGGGACTTGGTGGTTCAGTACCTACTCTTAGGAATCAGGCAGACCTGGGTTGGAATCCCAAAAACGTCTTTTCAAGGCCACATGACCTTGAGCAGGGAACTTAACTTCTCTGAGCCTCAGTTTTCTCTTCTCTTAAATGGGGATGACACCTGTATCTACTTACTAGGGTTGATATGAGGATTAAATGAGATAATGCAGGGAACAGATTTAGCACTGGGCATCTGGTGACTGCTTAGTAAATACTATTATGGACAACAGTGTTCTCTGAACCTTTTTGGGCTTCTTCTGGAGGCAGCATGATAGAGGAGAAGAAGCCAGGGCTTTGAAATGTGGGAGAATTCGCTTCCATTTCTGAATCTGTCACTTCCTGGCTGTGTGACTGTGGGCAATTTACTTCCCCTCTCTGAGCCAAGGTGACCTCATCTGCCAGGAAGGAGAAATACACCTACACTGCAGAATTTTGGTGGAAAAAACATCTAGCCCAGATTGTGGCTCACAGCTGGCACTCAGCTAATGTCAATACTCTTCTTATTTTACAACAACAAAGTATGTAGCCCACACCTTTATTTTCTCACATGTGACTTGAGGCCAAAGTTGGAGATTAGATTCTTAAAGTTTTCCTGGAATAAGAAGACAGGATGCAGAATGGGTGAGGGCATTCATTAAATGCTCACTTTGGAAGGCAAAATACTCCAGCATCTCAGAAAGAAGTATTAACTGGAACAGAGATAGGCAGGATCAAATAAGCCAAGACAACCAGCTCGGAGATGCCATTTTAACAGCAGGAGATGTCACCTGTCTTCAGGAGCGTCTGCTTCCCATGACCCTTAATGACCGTGGTGATGATGTTGATGGTGGCTGGTTTCCTGGAACACTTCCTCTTTCCTGGGCACCGTGCTAAGCACTTGACATGTCATATTTCTTTCAGTCTACTTAATAACCCTGTGGGGGAGATACTTTTATCCCCTTTTACAGATAAGGAAAGCTGAATCTCGTAGAAGGAAACTTCCAAGGTCATGAGCTGATGAGCAACACACTGGTATTAGGATTGAAGACTGATTTTAATACCAGCGCCCCCTTAACATCCCATGAATGTCCCGAGAGTCAGCACTCCATGGAGATGCCCCGGAGGGCTTCTCTGAGAAACATCGAATCCTTAGCAGGGAAAATTCTCTTCTAAAAGGAATCATTTTGAAACAATCTTTCATATTACTTGTGAGATTTATATTTAATGGCTGGAGAAATGCTTATTTCCTCTGGTTAATAACCTAGGCACAAAATTATATCTACAATAGTAAGGTCTCAATGTTGAGAAGGGAAAAAAAAGTCACTTAGAAAATGTTGGTAGTGTTGTCTCTGGTTATTTGGAAGGATTCCTTTTCTTCTTTACATTTTCCAAAATTTCTGCAATTCTCATTTATTATGTTAGAAATAGGAAGAAAACGGTTAAAGATAACTAGGAAAAATGATTATCCGTGTTGTTAGTGATCAGAGAGGTTCAGTTGTGTGGAAAATAAACACTTGTAGAACCAAACTGAAAACCATTAGAAACTTTTCTTATCTGTTAACATAGGCTAAATTCATGAACAAGTTTGCCTTTAGAGTAATGTACTGGCTCAACCAATGAAGACCAACAGAGCTTCAAATCCAGTGAATTACTCTAACAGGTGCAGCATGTGTGCGGACGGACCCAGCTGGGAGATTGATGTGGGGGACAGCCTGTGAGAACAACGTGTTTCCATGGAGATGAGCCTGGGAGAACGGCAGGCCACCTCTCACTAGCTCCTTCACTGCACGGCCCAGGAATTCTCACAATGGAGATAGATAGAAAAGGAAGGAAGGAAGGAAGGAAGGAAGGAAGGAAGGAAGGAAGGAAGGAAGGAAGGAAGGAAGGAAGGAAGGAAAGGCAACAAAAAAACTGTTACCTTTTGTTGAACATTTAAAGTTCAAATACTATCATCAAAAAAAAAAAAAGATAAATTGACTTAAAAATTTTCATCCTTCCACTGTTCTAATACTGGGATACAGCAGCGAACAGGATGAGGTTCCAGTGTCTCAAAGCTGACATTTTAGTTCTACATCATTTTGTGTTAAGCCAATAGATAGGGTTTGCATGACTCTAACTATATAATAAATATCGTTCATGGTTCAGCCAAAATTTATGCTCTGATACTTTTTTTGGCTTTTGTATTTTTGGTACTACCACTGTTTTTTCCTAGTTGTTGAGGTGCCTTGATATTTGTCATTTGCTTCGTTTTCAAGGTACTCATTGGTCTTTATTTCCCGTGTTCCTACAAATCTGTCAAATGCCTATCTATTTCTAAATGTTCAGAGACATCAGATCATCATCTCCAAGCTTCGTCCCCCCTTCCCAGCACCGCCGCCCCCCAAGACCTCTTCCTTCTCTAATCTGGCTGGCTGGTACTTTGCCACACTTCTGGGTGGGGCCCCCTGTTTCCTGGATCCTGAGTCTTCTTGTGTTGTTGTAGTCCACGTGTACTCCTCACTGCCTTCTTGAGAAAGACTGCTTCGGAGACCTGGCATAACGAAGCATTTGCTGCCTTCCTCACACTTGGTTCATAGTTTGTCTTTGTACAAAAGCCTCGACTGAAAATAATTTTTCATCAGAAGGCTGTTGAAAAATCTGATGCAATTATGACTCCCTTTGCTTTGTAGGTGAATATATTTTTTTCCTCTCTGGGTTCTTTTAGAATTTACTCTTTATCCCCAGTAAAGTGATATTTTTTCTGGGTGCTTGGTGTGATTTTTCAGTCTAAAAAGTCATGTCCCTTAATTCTGGGAAATTAAATTCACAGCAAAAGCTTTGTTAACCGACTTCTACTTAATTGCCTTGCTAGATTAACCCCCACCATCTGTTCTGTCTGAAAAGTGTACGGACTGATGCTCACAGCATACTGGGTGCTGATGGAATGGGAGTACCCACCGTATTTATTCCATCAGCTGAGTTGCGAGCTTAACAATCTCAGTCAGTTGCATTTGTTCCTCAACCTGCTTAGGCCAGTTGCACCTATTACTGTAATGTTATAAATTAGTTTAAAAATCATATCCACGAACGAATATGCGTGTGAAAAAGAGAATTGTTACCATGAAAACCAAGTTGAAAACTTTGGGAAAAAATGGATAAAGTCAAGTTGCTTATGCAAAAGCCTGAACAAATAAAAACTCTAAGACAGTTCAGCACTCAGGTTGCTTTGGAAGTGGCTTTAAATTCTTGCTCTTCTTTAAATAAATTAAATTGAAAATCTTCGGCAATGCTTTCTAGGAAATGCATTGGAAATGGCTTAGAGATCCAGTTGGCAGACCTGTTAACACTCAAAGGGGAAGCCTTGGCCTGAATCAAAAGATTGGGGGAATACATGCACATTTATGTGGTTTAAGGGGAAAATAAAATGGTTAAATACTAACTTGAAAGTGTAGAAACCTGGCAGATGCCACTTAACCAGTTGGTAATCTTGACGTCACCAATACTGGGTCCAGCCATACCTCCTGATGGGGATGCACTGAGAGGATACCATGTCCCTGCATTGGTTTTTCTGCCCAAAATGTAGAACGTCAGTCTAATCATAAGGAGACCTGAGATGAACACAAGTCAGGGGACAGTCTGCAGAATAACTGGCCTGAACAATTCAAAAATGTCCAAGTCAAGAAAGACAATGAACGGCTGATTAATGGAGACCAAAGAGACACAGCAGCTGGGTGCACCACGCGACCTGCAATCCAGGGTTGGTCCTCCACTGACAAACTCAAGAGTATCTAAAAGGTGTTTTTAAGACAGTTGATAAAGTTGGAGTATGGACTGTGGATTAGATGGTAGTACCATACCAATGTTAAACTTGCCGATGTTTATAATTGTATGAGAGAGAAACGTTCTCAATAGGAAATAAATACTCTGAGGTATTTGGGGGTAGAGGGGCATGGTGTCTCCAACTCACTTTCAAATAGCTCAGAAAAATGATGTGAAAAAGATACAGAGAGAATTATAAAGACAAAGCAAATGGGGCTAAGTGTAAACAGTTGCCAAATCTGAGTAAAGAGTATACAGGAGTTCTTCATATTCCTCATGCATTTTTTTAAATAAGATTGCAATGATACAAAAATGCCAAATTTTAAAAATGCTTAGTCTACAAAAATGTAGGTTAATTCTGCTAATCTATTATAATTAATTATTTAGATAATCAAATTTCTTTTAACTGACCGACCCTGGAGCTTCCAGGGCAGAGTATGGTGCCACCAGGTCTGTGTTTTGGGGTCAATGAGGCTGGAGAGAGGCAGAAGCCAGATGGTGAAGATGCTGTACCCAACTTAAAGGACTTGAACTTTGGTCAGCTGCTGCAAGATTGTTAAGTGAGGGAGATATGTGAACCCATTTACAGTTTAGACTGATCACGATCACTCTAGCAGCTGGTATGCAACGTGAATAGGGAAGGGAAGGGGAAGATGCAGGATTGAGGCTACTGTAGTCCTTTCAAAGGGGAGTGTTTGGATCTTGCGTTACATTTGGGGCTAGAAAGAAGCGGAGGGATTCAAGACCACTTTTAGGCAGAATCATCAAATGGGGTAACCGACTGAGGAGGACAGTGAGAAAGTGGAAATAGCACAAGCTGATTCTCAAGTTACTTTCTTAGGTGACTGAGTAGATGATGGTACCATCAACCTGGTAGGGACTTCACTAGAAGAAACAGAGTGGGGCTGGAATGAGTGGGTAGGGCAAGGTGATGAGTTCAACCAGATCATGATGAATTTAAGCTCCAGTGGGAATCAGATGAATGGACACAGGCTTAGCTGCAAGACATTACACCTTAAGTTCATGGCACACAAAAAACGTGTATCTTAGAATTGATGAAGTGTGGAAGTTCTGCCAGATTGCCCTCCAAAGTTCTGACTTTCTTTCCCATCAGCAGTGCAAGTGGATTGGTTGGTGTTTCCTCATAGCCTTGTCAACACTGTGTATTTCTGATTTTACTTTTTGCTTATCTGATGGGAACATCTAATAATAGTTTGCATATGTCATTATTTACTAGTTTAGAGGTTTTTTTTTTTTTCTTTTTTGCTTGTTAACCACTCAGGTTTCCTCTTTATAAACTCCTAAATCATTTGCTTATTTTTCTCTTGGCATTCCTGTTCTTTTCTTGTCAATTTTTGAAGGAGTTTTTGAGTATTTTGGATATTAATCTCTTATCAACTTTAAATATTGCAAGTATCTTTTCTCAATTTGTCATCTGTATATTTTGTCTGTAAACCTCTAACTTTGGTGTTGTCAAGTGTAATATTTTTCCCCGTGTGGTGTCTGCTTTTAGCATTTTAACAGGTCCTTCCTCCCAGGTCACACAGATACTATCTTCTATTAATTTTGTAGTTTTACCCTTCATACTTAAGCCTTCAATGTTTCTGTAACTCACCATGGCATGTGGTCGGATGTACAGATTCAGTCTTGTTTTTCATCATATATAAACTGGCTTTCTCAACATAGTCTCCACGAAAACTTGTCCATTTCCATTTATTGTTACCTAACAATTTCCCACATATATGCGGGTCTATTTCTGAACTCTTAACTCCATTCCGTTGGTTTATTTCTTCCTTCATACCAGCACACTAGATTTATTACTGTATTTTAAAATATGATTTAACGAAAAAAAAATGATTTAATGATTAGCAACAAGAACACTCCTTCTTTGCTCATATTTTTCAAAAGTTAGGCAGCTATTTGTAGACATAAATCCTACCAATCATTTATAGGAATTATGTTTGCTAGATCTTTTAAAAATCATATCTTCCAGTCTGTTTTTTGAGCAGTGTTTACTTTTATTGAAACGAAATTTGATATTATATATGGATTTATTTCTGTTGAAACTAAAACTAATATTATATATGGATTTATTTCTGTCTTCTTTTATGTTTACTAAACTTGATTTTTTTCCTTTCCTGCCTCCCTGAATTTTGTTCTACTGGTTTGAAATACATGGATTCAATTTTAAATAATTAAGACAAATATTTGCAGGTATCTTCCCTAATAATGTCTTAAACTTATTAATGTCACTATCTTCCTCCTGAGCAAAACAAACGTGTTAGCATGCTTTCATTCCCTTCTTTTTTTCTCTCGTTTTCACTCCTCCCTACCCTGCCCCCGCCCCCCTGCTTAGGGTGATATTGTCTAAAATTTTCGTTTTGAATTGCTAGGGATCGTTATGGTTAATTTTGTGCATCACCTTGGCCATAGCTTGTGTGCTGTGCAATGTTGAATGTGAGTGTGTGTCGAGGTGTACACTTCAGGGTCAGTGCTCTGGAAAGACGGCCCGGAGCCAACCGCCGCTTATTTCCCTGTCCTTGAGGAACCTGGCTGTTCCTTACCCATGGGCACTGCTCTTTCCAAGAGCTGTCTTCTTTGGCTGCGGTCCCTTCGTCCTCAGGCTGTGGGGCAGGCAGGAGTGCCCAGAGCCCGGCCATCTGTGTGCACCTGCTGTTCTCTGCTCCCCAGCCCAGTCAGTGCCCTACTGTCGCTGATCTGTCCCAGAGCACTGGCTGGCAGGCAGTTCCATCCCCAGCCCCCGTGGAAACACAAGGAAGAGAAAAGAGCAGCTCTAAAGTCCCGCTCAGACTCTGGTTGGCACTTGGCTGTCCTCTGTTTCCTAGGCTACCGTCAGATTCACCGACCTCCCTTTCACCTTCATGCTTCCTCCAGGACTGAACTGGGGAGAAGGAGCCGGCAGCCCTTGTTAGTTCCTCCTCTTGCTGGAAACCAGAAGTGATAGTGAGTGGGCTTGAAAAGCAGCCTCCTACTGACCGTGTGACCTCAGGCTCGTTACTTAAGTCCGCACGTCCGGGAACTGTGGCTGATGACGGTGCCCGCTTCCGCCGGTGCTTGGGGGTTGGCACAGCACTGGCATGTGTTCTCTGTTAGTAAATATTTACTGTTGCTGTTTTTATGACATGGTTTGGGCGGTCATCCGTGGGTAGCTGATGCTCGCGGTTGGAACTGTGGGTTTGAATGTCCTGTCCCTGTGGGCATAAGGAATGAAGGAGGCTTAGAAATAGCCCTGCATTTAAGGGTTAATGGGGTAAAAAAAAAGAAAAGGAGATGGAGAGGGAGGGTGCACGTCAGGAAAAGGTAGGGCCACAGAGGCCAGGGGAAGGGAGAGTCTCAAGAAACCTAGCCGGAGAAGTGGCACCCTCAGGACCACGTTCTCAGGAGAAACCATCTTTTTTTTTTTGTTGTCTATTGGATTTTGCACTTAGGTTCTCCCTGGTGAACTCAGATCAGTTTTTGTGGAGGAAAGGGATTAGAAACCACATTGCAGCCAGTTGAGAAATAAATAGGAGGTGAACAAGTAGACACAAATATAGACTTTTCCCCCACAAGGTGTGGCTGTGAAGAGGAGAGCAGTGAAGGTGATAGCTGGCCGGTGTCAAGTCAGACCTGCAGGAGGGTTCGTTTCTCCAGGGGAAGTCGGGTCCATCTCTTTCTCCCCTTCCTTCCTCTTCTCCTTTCCTTCATCCTTTCCTTCTTCCCTCCTTCCAGTTTTCACCTGTAAGTCTAGCTTCTTAATCATTCTAGAGATGAATCTTAGGTGACTAGGAAGATCGGGGAAAGAGAATGAAACTGCTTGAGGAGGGAGGAAATCAAAGGTAAGGGGGCCCTCTCCTGAGAAGGCAGAAGGATGGGGTCCAGACCCAGGTGGGTCTTTGATGTCCCCCGCCCCGTGCTGCAGGAGGGAAGAGAGCTATCAGTGCGTATCAGTGTGGTTACGTTTGCAGTGGGGGAAAATGGGGAGGGGGAAGCAAATAATCAGGGTTTCTTCCACTATATTTAGTTTGATTCATCAAGAACCTCTATGAGTCACCTTGAAGTGATTCTAAGAACCTAAGAATCACTATGCTGTGCGCTGAAACTAATGAAACATTGTAAGTCAGCTCTACTTCAATTAAAAAAAGAGGCGGAGGTAGAGCTCAGTGGTAGAGCGCATGTGTAGCATGCACAAGGTCCTGGGTTCAGTCCCCAGTACCTCCATGAAAGATAAAGAAAGAAATAAAAAGCTAATTACTTTGCCCCCAACAAAATAAAATTAAAAAATTAAAAAAGAACCTCAGTAGGCTTGAAATGAGCACCTTCATCTTTCCTGGAGACAGACAGTAGTCTCCTGGCTTCCCACAGAGCTCTGCACAAGAGCCAGATCAAGTGTGCTGTGTGCGGGGACTCCGACCTGGGAGCCGGGCCCTGCCGACAGGAGAGGCATTCGTCGGAAGTATCTATCTTGGCCCAGTTATTGGCTCAGATGGTGCCAGGACTTAAGGACACAGGCTCAGACCTAGTGATGCCCCTTGGGGAGACCCAGGCACCGGGGTCATGGCCTGACACTCCCTTTTGGGGACCACCAAGGGACTTTTATGGAGCATCGCTGGGAGCTCAGAAACGAAGGACTCAGGCTGCCTCCCACTGTCCAACAGTAAAATGAACGCATAGAAAAGCAACTGGAGGGGGGCCGAATGGACCCCAGGCCTGCAAAACCTCTCCATACGAGGGCCAGATGTCTTAACAGGGTGACATGTGACAGAGCACTGGGGCCCCGATGATACGTGTGGAGATAATGCCTCCACCACCCAGGTCTCAGACTCTGTTTTCAGTTACTTGTTGTATTTGTGTGTGTGTGCATGGGCACATGTGCATGTAGGGGTGGAATTTATCCATTGTATGCAGATGCACAAAAAAGGTAGGGATGGAGGGAGGAAGGTGGGTAGAGGGTGTACAGCAACATTTTTAAAATTAATTTATTTTTATATGTAATTTTTCTTTTTATTGAGGTATAGTTGATTTACAATGTTATATTCGTTTCTGGTGTACAACATAGTGACTCAGACTTTGCATAGATTACACTCTATTTCAAGTTATTATAAAATTGCTGGCTGTAGTCCCTGTGCTGTACAGTATATCCTTGTAGCTTATTTATTTCATACGTAGTAGTTTGTGTCTTAATCTCCTACCTCATCTTGCCCCTCCCCACCAGCATCCTTAATTTTCTAATATTCTTGCTCATAAGTACCCACAGAGCTGAGAAAAAAAGGTGTTAATAACCCTCAATATCTAAAGGGAGGTGCTAGCACAGCTCTGCAGAACATGCTAAGTGGGGATCAAAAGCCTGGTCCCTGTGCCACTTGGCGAGGATCAGAGAGGCAGGGAGATGATGGAGGGCGAGCCATCCAAGAGCAGGAATTTCTTTGAGAGGCGCTGTGTGTTTTCTCCCCCTGAGTGAAGTGAGGGGCTCCCTGAGAACCACTGAGACTGGAATTCAGGGGACAGTCTGGAGAACAGATGACCACTCTCTTTTCTCTCTCTCTCTTTTTTTTTTTTTTGAGTACAAGTAGATTCATTGAGAGAGATACACACTCCATAGACAGAGTGGGGGCCATCTCAAAAGGCAAGAGAAAGGCCTAGGAGATACACATCCCATAGGCAGAATGTGGGCCATCTCACTGAGAAGGAAGCGTGGTGGCCTCAGGCCGGGGTCAGCTAGGAAAGGTGAGCTCGGCCTCCATCCTAAAACTGAAAGCAAGAGGTTGGCTAGAGCCTGGGAGCAGGCAAGCCAGGGAGCAAGGGAACCCCAAGGATTGGCTTCTCAGGGCACAGACGGAGACAGCAGTGATTGGGTTGGGTGATGTGTGTGTGTGTGCACGTGTGTGCACACACATGCTCGTGTGTGAACTGAAGGCCACCCTCACTGAGCACCATGTTGAGAGCTGCTGTGAGACACTCATTCGTCTCAGTGTCTCCTCCCCAGAGCTCCGAATCCTCGTCTGCCTCCAGAGCTTCTGGCGGTGACTAAAAGGAAAGATGGTGCCTCAGAGCCAAGGATTTCAGTGGCTTCTCCTCGTCTTGCGACACTCATGAAGAAATGCAGGGAGGGCTGTTGGGCCAGCCTGGGCCTGGTACCCAGGGACATGGCCCTTCCCCACCTCCCCTCTTCTGGAGACTCCAGAATTCCTGCTGTCATCAGTGGTTCCCTCACTTGCTCTCCCTGGCCAGAGAGATGAGGTAACAGAGAAGCTGTCAGAGTTGCCCAGTGCTGGGTCCTGGAGCTGTGAGGTCTGCTCCAGTCAGAACCCTTGGCTGAGCTGAAACAAGAATTAAAGATAAGAGAAAAGTCGTAAGTTACCATATTTCAAACGGGGAGTGTGAAATCCCAGTGACACCCAGAGAGCAGGCTGCGTGGCTGAGGTTTGTCCACGCCCCCTGGGAGATTTCACAGAGCCCGTGGGTGTAAGCATGTTTTTGTGAAATTAGGCCAGCACCAGCATCTCAGATCAAGATGGGATGCGCTCACGTTCTTAGGCCTTTTGTTCAAAAAGAGCTTGGACTTCCAGCAGATTTGGATTCTAAGTCTGGTGTTATCACTTACCAGCTCCAGGACCTTGGATATGGGTGTCACTTCCCCTCTCCAAGCCTCACTTTCTTTGTCCTTGGGGACGATCATGTCTGTTCTAAAGGGGATGGATATGATCTATGTTGTAGGAATGAACTGAGATAACACACATGAAGTGCCTTGTGTGATGTCTGGGAAAGAGCAGGGACACACAAATTGCTTTCTTCCCATGTCAGCTTTTACCTTGACCCCCATCTCTAATCGTATTGATGGGGCAACCACTGCTTGCTGGGAAGAGAGAGTGAGGGAGGTTTTCTGCCCCATGTCCATGTAACGCTGCTGTGATGGTAGAAGGGGTGGGCGTGGTTCCGCTCCGCCAGCCACTCCCAGTGGGGATGCCATTCACATGTAGGATGGGTGCCATTGACTCCACAACGGGCACCAGTGGCGAGGCGCGATGCAGGTGAGGTCAGTGCAGAGCGCAGACAACACCCCACAGTCCGAAAGAATGACCTGGCCTAAGACCCTCCTCTAGGGCCCATCCCCAAACCTGATGGCCTCCTCACCCGATCTCCTAGCTCCAGTCTTGCACCTTGAATCTATCTTCCACACCGCCCCAGAGGGATCTTTGGGAAGCTCTAGACTGTTCATGTCACTCCTCTTCTTAAAACCTTCAGTGGATCCCTATTGTCTAGAACTGTGATTTTCAAATAATGGATTATGACCTTTAAAGGGTCATGAAGTCAATGTAGTCAGTTACAACCAGCATTAAAAAAAATTGAATAGATTAAATGTTAACCTCAATCACATGTAAGTATTGTTTTGCAAAACATGTATTTCAGATTGGTATTGTATTGTGTTGTGTTTTATTTTATTTAGCAGGCAAGTAGGCAGGATCTGGCCAACTCCTGCTTGCTTTCTTTTTTTCCTTTTCTTTTCTTTTGTCCCCTTGCTGGAGGCACTGGGGATTGAACTCAGGACCTCATGCATAGTAAGCATATGCTCTACCACTGAGCTATACCCCTCCCCCGCCAACTTCAGATACCATCCACTCCATTTCAGGTTGTTATAAATGTAAGCATGTATTCTGAGAGGCTCTGTTGAGCCCCACATATTTGACATGTGTTTAGGAGAGTTTTGGCATATATAATTTTTAACAACTTTGCATTGAGATATAACATATATTTAGTAAAGTGCCAGGTTGTGAGTGTGCAGCTTGATGGATGTTTATATATGTGTACTCTCTTTTAGCCACCACCTAGATCGAGATATAAAACATATCTCGTACCCAGAAAGCTCCGTCCTGCCCCTTCCCGGTGAAGACTGCTCCCCCGCCCCTCCCCCTGCTCCTCCTTGCAAGGCACCACCATTCTGACTGCTCTAGCTTCAATTAGTTCTGCCCATTCTTGAGTTGAATGGAATCAAAGAGTATGTACCATTTTGGGGTTTGGCTTCTTTAGCTCAGTAGTATGTCTGAGATACATTCATGAAGTTGCATGGACCTGTGGTGTGTCCATTCTCATTTTTGTATTCCATTGTATG
Organism: Camelus ferus; assembly: GCF_009834535.1. Lineage (NCBI taxonomy): Eukaryota > Metazoa > Chordata > Mammalia > Artiodactyla > Camelidae > Camelus > Camelus ferus. The sequence continues at coordinate 9,260,389 of NC_045717.1, read as the reverse complement.
AGTACACTGCAGTTTAGTTATTTAATTCTCCTGTTGATGGACATTTAAGCTAGTTCTAGTTTTTGGCTATTATGCAAAGCTCCTGTGAATATTCTTGTGCATGTCTTTTTGTGCTCATAGCCACTCATTTCTTTGGGCCATGCTACCAGGAGTAAAATTTCTGGGTCACAGGGTAGACGTATGACAACTGTTTAAACTGCCAAACTGTTTCCCAGAGTAGTTACATTTGAGATTCATATGTACATATGTCTACATCTATATATATATGATGTATATATGTATGTACATATGGTCCAGATTGCCATGTGAAATGATTTTATTATTGTTACGGAAACTACAGGCCAGCCAAGAAACAAGCATCACTCGGAGGGTTGGAGTACTCAGATGTATTACGCCGGCGGGCTCAGAGGGGCTTCTGCTCCGAAGCTCTGAGCGCCTCCAAGACGTGCTCATGAGGTTTTTACAGGGTAAAGTACAAGCTTGGGGTATTCGGCCAATAGGCATGGAACAGCTTTAGCAGCATCATTATCACAAAAGTGGAGGCAGGGAGGCAGCAAACCAACATTCCAAAGCCAGGTATATCTCTTTGAAAATCCAGCTGGCTAGCAAAAAACATGAACAGCAAACCAACACTAATTAACTTAGATTTACGAGTTAGTCCAGCAGAACTCAGATCAGTATTCCGATACTTAGATTTGTGAGTTATCTTGTTAGACCAGCCCAGCCTCTCCTTCACATTCCTAGACTTGTGAGTTATATCTTGTTAGACCAGCCCGGCTTTTCCTTCACATTATCATGACTGTTAGTGAAAAAACACATTGAAAACTACTCATTAGCAGAAAAAGTCATATTCCTTAGCATGGCTCACAAGGCAGGGTATGATCTGCTTCTTTCTATTTCTGCTGCCTCGTTTTCCACCTGCTCTTCCAGTCTCTTCAGTTGCCTGAAAGATCTTTCCCCCTTTTTTGTTTGTGGACTCCTACCTGTCCCTGAATATTCATTTCAAATTTTAGTTTTCCCAGGAAAGCTTCTCTGATCACCCCCTTTCTCCTCTCCCTTTTTGCCCCTTTGTAACCTGTCCATCCCACCGTCATAATGTTTAGTGCCTTGTATTCTGTATCCTACCAAACTATTTCGTCATACATGAGCTCCTTGAGGGAAAAACTGTGATCCACCTTTAGAGTCCATGGTGAACATTTGTTCTTTGCCTTCCTTCCTCTGCTGTCTCTTAGTAACAGCCTCTAATTTTAATCCAGGGAGTCCAGGTAGCTCAGATGTGATCGCAGTCACCTAGTACCAAAGATGTGCTTGGGACTGTGGTCTTGGTCCCTCAGCATATCCTGTATCCTTGCCATAGAGCTTGGTTGCCTAGCTTGTTGGAAGGAGCTTTGAGGGTGGGGTGGGGGCGTGGATCACATTGTCTATGTCTTCTCCATCCCCTGCTCACCCTGTGGTCGCTAGCCCATTATTTACTAGGCACTGTGCTAAGTGCTTTATGTTTACAATTTTACGCAGTTTTCCACGAGCACAGCAAGGGACAGACACCTTCCGCAGATTCACATAGAATTCACATGCACAGAGAATGTAGGTTCGACCCTGGAGAAAGGGAGGCTGAACTGAACAAGGTTAAGTTTTTGCTGTGCAGCAGGATGGGGGCTCGAAACAGAAATTCAGTTCAACTGAAGGCAACGCACATTTTTAGCACTTCTGAGTAGGTAAGCGGAGACTCCTAAATTAAAAAAAAATTTTTTCCCCTCATTGTGCTTCATTCCACTTTACTTCATTTCAAGTCCTTAAAATAGGTAGGGCCTCTCTCTTTAAAAACATCTATCAGAGAAAAGCACCCGTGAGGGGAGAGCTTTCTAGCTTTAGGGGGACAACCAGCTGCTGCAGAGGTGCAATTTCTCAGCTGAAGCTCCTTGGGAAAATGCCCAGGCATGCAGCCTGAGGTTTTGCGCTGGGAAGGGAAGGGTTAACCTAGACGTGGCCCCCCTGCCCTGGAGGCTGGCTCTTGTGAAAGCTCCACTTCTGTGGCAGGGCTTCCTCCCTCCTCCTCCTCCCCCTCCTTTTTTCCCTTTCCCTCTTAAAATTTTTTAAAAATTGAGGTGAAATTCACAGAGCATAAAATTAACCACTTGCGCGTCCTTTAGTACATTCACACTGTTGTGCACGCGTCACTTCTGTCTAGTTCCAAAACATGTTCATCACCCTCCAAAGGAACTCCTTAAGTATTAAGTAGTCACTCCCCTTTCCTTCTCCCCCAAGACCCTGGCAACCACCAATCTGCTTTCTGTCTCTGGCTGAACCTAGTCTGCACATTTGATATAAAAGGAATCATACAATATGTGACCTTTGGTGTCTGGCTTCTTTCCTCATCCCTTGTGTATCTTTCAGACCCTTCTCTCCCCCTGAAGCTTTGGGGCCCACCAGAGCTGTCCTCTAAGCATTTCCAAACTCCGTTTTTTCAGGACTCAGGCCAGAGAAAGAAAGGAAGGAAGGTCAGAGGGACTGGTGGTGGGAATTAAATCAGTTTAGGAAAAAAAAAAACCCAGTAGTTTCTGATCAGGTCTCAGCAGCTGAATTTGTTTTGGAGGCTAATTATCTCAGGCCACGAGGTTTTAAGAACCAGGGCTGGGTGCTGGCGAGCAGAGGAGCTGCTTGGGGTCTGGCCAGGGGGGATGCGGCTGGTTGTGGGCCCCTCCCCAGAACCTAAGCTCCTGGCAAGTGGCAGGTGGAGCTCGCCCTGACCCTTCCCTGGGTGGAGAGTCCCCGAGGGTCCCGTGGCCCGGCCTTTGCAGGATTTGGTTCTGTAGAGTGTCAGTGAAGGGGCCAGCAGGGCAGGAGAGCCAGGAACATGGGGCCTTTGGGTGGGGCGGGCTGCCTGCAGCTCTGTCTGCTATGCTGCCCCCACTGCACGCAGGCCGAGTGCGGGAGCCCCCTCCTTCCACTCTCCAGGCGGCGGAGGCGTGGAGGCAGCCCTTCCCGCTGCAGCCTGACAGCTATGATGGGGGCAGAGCGACCTCCTGTCTATAAGATGGGGTAAGGCACCTGGGCGGCGGCCTCCCGTTTACTCCCTGCGCTGCCCTCCCTGGAGGTCCACCCTCTACCCACCCAGCCCTGAGCACCCCTAATTCCAGCCTTCATTGGCTGCTGGCCCCCCGCCAGCCAGTCTGTCTGACCCTGGCCCCTCTCTTGTTAGGGGGTTGCCCAGAGTCCGTTTCTGCACCTGCTTTCTTTACCTGTGAAATGGGAATAAAGATGCCATCCTACAGAAAAAAGAAAAAAAAAAAAAAAAAAAAAGAAAAAGACCACGGCTGGGACTTGTGTTCCCCGCCGTGTGGGAGACAGGCTTGCCCTGGCTTCTGACTTGAAACAGATGCTCTGTGCCCGTGAAGGAGAGTTGAGTTTTGAAAAAAAAAAAAAAAAAAAATGCAGCCCGATGTCGACTATGGTGTGGCTGGATTTTCATAAAGCTGTACTTATAATCAGGCAGAAAAGTGTGGGAAAACAGCTATAGATCAAGTTGCCCCCTTAATTCCAAGTGGCTACACCTGGCCCGGAGGCCCGGCGACGCTGAGGAGACATGAGTGATCAACTTGCCCGCCAGGTCTGGAACTTCTCTGATTAATATTCTGGCAGGGTTTTGAAACTCTACATGCAGGAAATTGTAGGGGGAGGACCCTGGAGGTGGCTTCTAACTGTGTGTTTGGTTAAAGAGCTGGCTGGTGACGCACTGCTGGCTCTCTGGTTTTGTTACCTAACAAAATCCGTGTGCCCGATGTACTGTGAGGCCAAACAAACGGAAAAGTCGGAGTTCGGAGCAGAGAAAGGTTTATTGCAGGGCCAAGCAGGGAGGAAGAACAGCTCATGCTTGAGAAACTCAACCTCTCTGATGGTTTTTTGGGGAAAAGTATTTATAGGCGAAATTTGGGGTGAGGGCTGCAGGATGTGTGACTTTCTTTTGATTGGTTGATGGGGAAGTAACAGGACGTTGCTCCAGGAATCTTGTGCTCAGCCTGAAGTTGCCATCCTCCACCTGGGTGGGGGCCTCAGTTTCTGCGGGAGAACTCAAAGGTATTCCTGTCTGTTCCTTGAGGAGGAACCAGGAGCCTGCCCCAAGGCTGTGCTATTGTTTCTTGACTGTTTCTCCCTTCTCTCTGCATCCCCTCCCTTCTCTGATTAGCAGCTGTTAGAATCTGCCCTTTGGAACCCAGGGAAGGTCAAAGAGGCTGAATGAAGTCTATTTCCTACAACAAGAAGTGGGGGGGGCCCCCCGGGGTCCTGCTGTTTCAGTTTCTCTGGCTTCAGTGGTTTTTCTGTGGTGCAAAATGCCCACCTTCTTCTGTTCCCTGCGAGGGAGAAAAACAGGTTGGAAATACAAAATTTGCTTTAAGCAGACTTCTGGGTTTTTCTTCATGTAGGATGAGCTTATTTATCTTGATCTGTGTAGATCTGTCTGTGAGTCCAAACTTGTTCTGCTCGTCGCATGACAGGCCAGTAAATTGGGAGACGAGGTGTCGGGGCAAGGAATAGCGACTTTATTCGGAAAGCCGGCAGACTGAGAGGATGGCAGACTAATGTCTTGGAGAACCATCCTGCTCTAGTCAAAATACAGGCTCATTTTATACAAAAAAATAAGGGAGGGGGTGTGGTTGGTTGTTGTAATCTTCTTGCTGCAGGCATTCCTTGTTCTTACAGCCATTCCCGTGGTCTAGGTCATGGTGTCCCTGTAAAGCTCCAGCAAAACAAAGGTTATTCTCTACTACATGTCCACCGCTGTATGGTCTGTGGTCTCTGAAAGTCACACAGTGCCCATGTCTCTCCTCCCTCTAACATCATTAGATGTCATGCGAAACTGTATGACCTTGGGTAAATCATTTCCCTTTAAAAAGCCTCAGCTATATATGAAGGCATTAGATTATGTAGTGGGTTGAACAGGATTCCAGAGTTCATGTCCATTCAGAACCCCAGAATGTGACTTTATTTGGAATTGGGGTCTTTGCAGGTGTAATTAAGGTAAAGATTGTGTTGACTGAAAACCTGCACAATGTAAGAGCAGTGAATTTCAGGTTTTCAGGACCTTACTGAGAACTGTAGCCCAGGAGACCGCCTCTCGGATAGTTCTAAGGAACTACTCCAAAGAGATAATGGAAGAGCTAGGATATATAATTTTTTTTTTTTTTTTTGGTGGGAAAAACATGTACTCAAGCATAAAAAGATTTGTGCTCATCACAGAGAACAGATATCTCAGATTAATGATTTTAATGCTTTTTATGTTTGGGAAGATGCAAAAATCTGGGGTCATTGAAATTTTTTTCCCTCGATATGCATCTTAACTCTCTAAAGGTCTGTGTATTCAAAGCACAGAATGCTTCCTGTTTGTCTCCAACCTGAATTCCCCACAGGGTATGCTGTGGGTGGGCAGCTGCAGTGGGTTGCAATTTAATCCTGATAGAATTAGATGGGTGGCAACATTCTTTGTTTTACAATTGAGATGAGTTCTTACTGGATTAGGATGGGTTCTAAATCCAAGGAGAGTGTCCTTAGACAAAAAATGACAGACACAGGTCACGTGAAGATAATGCAGGCAGAGATTGGAGTGAAACATCTACAAGCCAAGAACTGCCAGCAAACCTCAGACGCTAAGAGCGGATCGGGGAGTTTGTCACACAGCCTCCAATAGAAATCAGTTTTGCTGATACATTGATTCTGCATTTCTGGTTTCCTGAACTGTGAGAAAATAGATTTGTTGTTTTGAAATGTTGTGGCTTGGTGTTACACCCGGGCAAGAGACCAAGCAGCACTCAGAGAGTTGGAGAACTCAGGTTTATTACACCAGGGGGCCCAGAGGAGTTAACACTTCAAGCTCTGGACCCCGTCTGTAGGTTTACACAGGCCTTTTATAAGCTGCCAGTTTTATACTTTGCAACATCATATGCAAATAAAGTACAACAGAAGCTGACCAACCAGGAACAAGCTTTGTAGAAATAGGCCAATCAGGAGTGAGCTCCATGCAAATAAAGTACTACAAATGGACCAATCAGAAGTGAGAGTAATAACCAATCAGGAATGAAGGAAATAACCAATCAGAAGTGACCTCAGGGAACCAATAGAATTCTAGGTGTAAGCCACTTTAGAGGCAAAAAGTGAGATAGAGCCTCTGGGCCAGGGAACCGTATGGTGCTAAGAGGAGAGCAGCGGCCCTGCCTAGGGGTCCCGCCTCAAAGCCAGTTTGTGGTACTTTGTTATAGTAACCCCAGAGAACTACAGATTACTTACCATTTCTGGGATTAATCTGTATCTTTGTGGTGCTTGTAGTTTTTACAAAGTTTACTCACAGAATCATTTCTCATGGTTAAGTTCTTGCCAAGTGTGATACTGTGATTTATAATAAATATTTGGTCTTCCCTGTTTCTGGCACGGAGCTCCTAAAAACCTTGGAATTTCCTGTGATAAGAGCCATAACGGTGTATTTTGTTGTGTTAATGAGGTGACTTTTGGAAAGCACCTAAGGATTGGGGGCCGGTTGCCAGTGGAGCCTGTCAACCACGTGATTAGAGGGTTGGAACTTTCAGTCCCACCCCTTAACTTGGGACTGGAGATTGAGTTGACTCACCAGTGGCCAATGACTTAATCAGTCACACTGCTATAATGAAGCCTTTACAGAAACCCAGAAAGACTGGGTTCAGAGAGCTTTCTGACTGATGAGCTTGGAGACAGCTGGGAAGCTCCGCCCCCTTTCCCCATACCTTGCCCTGTGTTTCGCTTCCATCTGGCTGTTCTGAGTTACATCTTTTCATAATAAACTGGTACTCCAGCAAGTAAAATGTATCTCTGAGTTCTGCGAGCCCCTCTAGCAAATTAATTAAACCCAAAGAGGGGGTCATCAGAACCTCCAATCTATAGCTTATCAATCAGAAGTACACATAGCAACCTGGACTTACAGCTGGCTTCTGAGATTGATGGGGGAGCTGTCCTGAAGGACTAAACCTTTAACCTGTGGAATCTGATGCTCTCTCTGGGTAGACAGTGTCAGAACTGAGTTAAATTGTAGGACACCCAGCTGGTGTCTGAGAATTGCTTGGTGGTGTATGGGAAATGTTCCTCTACCCTTGGAAATTGGGTTAATGCAGGATCATTTAACCAGGTAACTTTTCTGGACTGCAGGTGGATTTTATCAACCTTTTCCCTTTTATTTTTGGCGGCTGCTCAGAGAGATAACGTATTTACCCAAGTGGCCTACCAAGTCAGTGGCAGCCCTAGGACTCCAGTTCACATGCTTTTCTCTCTAGTGCAGGAGTGGGTAGAGGATATGGGTAATAATACTGCAGTGGCCCCATCAGCTGAAAAGCTGAGTCCATGAGGATGTATATGAGGAAAGATGACCCTCACAGGCACGGGGAAGGGCCAGCCTCACCAGCTACACCTGTGTGGTCCTACCTAAGGCCTGCCCATGAGACTCAGGTCTCAGCTTCCATGGACTCACCACCTCCTCCTACCTCTGCACACCTGTTCAGGCCCTCTTCCTACCCATGAAGGATAGAGAGCATTCTCCTTGCTGCCAAAGTTGGGGTAGCATGGTGGAGGTGGAAAAGCATATAACTTTAGACTTAGCAGACCCAGGTTTGAATCCCAGCTCTGCAGTTTACCTGCTGTGGAACCCTGGGTAAATGACCTTACTTGTCCAAGGTGCAGGCACTTCGTCTGTAACACGGAGATAACAACCTTGCATAATTTTGGAGAGAGTTGGGGATTAATGTGCAATACCTCTCGTCCGCGGCAGCCACTCTGTAAAAGAGCTGTTCCCATTATTTCCCCGTGACAGTTGCATGGGCTTTATTCCAGTGCTTACACAATGTCTGATTTCAGTCTTCCGATTAATTAGCGTGTCAGTTTCCCTTAGTCCCAGGGAGCTCCAGTATCTTGCACGGCACACCCCGTATGTGGAAAGGAGTCCAGTAGGAGACATTTACCAGGGGCTTGTGCAGATCATGTGGTAGTGGAAAGGGTAAGGGCGTTGTTCTCAGTCACCCCTCTGCTGTTTCCTAGGTGTGCAGTTCAGGTCTTTCTCACTCACTAGTTAAATGGGGAGAGCAGGAACTTCTGGCAGCGTTGCTTTGGTCTTAACATGTATGTGATGTGTGATAAAGAGCATGTACTCGATGCGGCTCAGTGTTCTCACCTTCTTGGTCTGTGAATTCGCCTTTTCACCTGTGACTAGGAAATCTTCCACTGCTCTTAGGTCTGATCAGTCACCATCCGAAGGAGATGGACGTTGAAATCATTTTTAAAACAAGGTCGCTGGAGAAGAGGTCACCCTGAGAATCCCTCTTCAATTTATTTTATATATATAATCTTTTTGTGTATGTGCAGGAGATCATTAGGTCTGTTTATTCATTATTAGTTTTTTTTTTTAAATGGAGGTACTGGGGATTGAACCCAGGACGTCGTGCATGCTAAGCACTCGCTCTACCGTTTGAGCTACATGCTCCCCTGCTTCAATTAATTATAATTTATTCAAGGACTCAAAGCAGGTTTAGCAGCTGTTCTCTACCCTCTGCCCACCTCCAATTTAGGTAAAGAGTTACACATTTATGCCACATTTTAAAATTTAATTTTTATAACCAAGTGAAAACAGCATCTGAGTCCAGTGAAGAAAGTTGTTGACTTTTTTTTTCCATTGAAGTACCGTCAGTTACAGTGTGTCAATTTCTGGAGTACAGCGGAGTGTCCCAGTCATGCATATACATACGTACATTCGTTTTCATATTTTTCGACTTTCAAGAGCGTTGCTAAAGGGATCTGAGACGATGGCTGGGCTGCCACGCACGATTGTTAAGGAAACTCGGTGTCTGCTGGCAGAACCAGCCATTATTTTCATGTGGTCATTGCTGGCCCCCAGGACTCCCCCTTTGAGGGAGGGACTTCTAAACCTGAACCATTGCTTCCCGAAGAATACCCAGTGGCAGCCCCTAAAGTACATTTCATGAGCTAAAGTTACCATCCTAATGTAGACAAGTTGGGAAGCATATGTTTGGATGTTTTGAAAGATAAGTGGTCCCCAGCACTGCAGATCCTCACGGTTCTGCTCTCGATCCAGGCTTTGTTAAGTGCCAGATGATCCATTAGCAAGTGATAGAATGGAGCAGTGGAAGACCAATGAAGTCCGAGCCACAGAAACAGCTAGAGCATGGACTCTAGGCTATATGCCATGCATAATATTTCAATCAGTCCAGTCGTCAAGTGTGCATCACTTTCCCTGTTCTGCCAAGATTTCTCCCTTTTTTTGTTTGCATTGAATGGATGCTGTCTTAGAAACATTGCAGAATAAAAGCCCAGACATCTTCAGCCCTTTGGTGATTAAATACACATTTATGTCTTGTCCTGATTCCCTTGTAAAGCGTGAGCAGAGGCTAGAAGGATCATCTGGATTGTTGTGCAACGTTTAAAAGCAGGGGCCTCTCTCTGCTTTTATTCGTTTCCCCCATCATGGATTAAGTGTATAGCACTGTGAATGAAGGTGGTTGTTGTCAAGGGATTAGCCGCTGGCGTGTGGGTGTTTTTCTTTATTTTATTTTTTTTGAGGCAGGAAGGTAGTTTTAATTTTATGGGCTCATTTCCCTGCTTTTATGGTGATCTAACTACATTGGTTAAAAGCAGCTAACCAGTTAGTTCTTTAGAATATGCTCTCTAGCCAAGTCTAACTTTATGTACATCCTATAGATGGAAAAGCTTGATTGTTGGAACCAAAATGGGAACATTAAACATCACAGCCCTCACTAATAACATTGTAACTTTGCTGTGAGGTGTAGAACGCTCCCTTCAAGAAAAGGCTTGTCACCATTTTGTATGGCTTGACTGGAAACTTCTGTAAATCTTATGTTTTAGTAAAAACTTTTTTGTTATTCTAAAAAAAAAAAAAAAAGAATGTTAATAAAAACTTGGTTTTATTTATTTTTTTTTTTTGCTGCCAGATATTGGCGTCTGCATTTATCACCTGTATTTACTTGGTGTGTTGGAGTCTGCAAGGTGGATTCTCAGTCTTATTTCATCATATCAATATTGTGTTATATTTTTAAATTGAGATATAATTGACATATGTTTCAGGTGTGCAGCATGTTTCTTGGCTCTCCTGTTCCGTGGATCTGTGTGTCTGTTTTCCTGCCAGCACCATACTGTTTTGATTAGTGTAGCTTTGAAGTATAGTCTGAAGCCAGGGCGCTTCATTCCTCCAGCTCTGTTTTTCTTTCTTGAGATTGTTTTGGCTATTCGGGGTCTTTGTGTCTCCATACAAATTTAAAAATTATTTGTTCTAGTTCTGTGAAAAGTGCCACTGATGTTTTGATAGGGATTGCATTGAATCTGTAGATTGCCTTGGACTGTGTGGTCATTTTAACAATATTCTTCCAGCCCAGGAACTTGGTGTATCTTTCCATCTGTTTGTGCCATCTTCAGTTTTCTTTCACCACTGTCTTATTGTTTTCCAAGTACAGGTCTTTTACCTCCTTAGGTAGATTTATTCCTAGGTATGTTCTTCTTTTTGATGCAGTAGTAAATAGGATTGTTTGCTTAATTTCTATTTCTGATAGTTTGTTGTTAGTGTATAGGAAGGGAACAGGTTTCTGTACTTCTTTATTCTGCAACTTGACTAAACTCACTGTTGAGCTCTAGTTGTTTTTTTGGTGGCATCTTTGGGATGTTCTATATATAGTATCATGTCATCTGCAAAGAGGGAGAGTTTTACTTCTTCCTTTCCAATTTGGATCCCTTGTATTTCTTTTTCTTGCCTGCTGTGGCTAGGACTTCTAATACTATGTTGAATAAAAGTGGTGAGAGTGGGCATCCTTGTCTTATTCCTGATCTTAGAGGAAATGCTTTCAGCCTTTCACCATTGAGTATGATGTTAGTGGTGGGTTTCTCATATATGACCTTTATTATGTTAAGATGTGTTCCCTCTATGCTCACCTCCTGAGAGTTTTTATCACACAAAAGGGAATTTGAGAGGGATCCACATAGGTCCTAAGCCTGGGAGGAGGGGCTCCTTGGTCTAAGAGTGGAAAATGGAGGCTGTGGGTTTCTGGCCAGCAGCTCCTCCTGGAAGGGACGCCTAGGCTGTGTGATGCAGTGTGTATCAGCACAAAATCTAACCCCTCCCCCATTCAGATTTTTTGAGACACTGGAGATGGAAGATCACCTGCCAGGGAAGTGAAGGTGACCTCAGTCAGCCTCGGGAGGTAGCGGACCCTTGGCATTCGTCATTCAGAAAGGCCACGGGCTCCTAAGGGTGCCCCAGGGCTCGGAAGCTGAGAGGTGACCTCTGCTGCTCTCCCCTCACTCGCAAGTCCACTCATGGTCCTCTCTTGCCCACATCATCCCTTCTGGCCTCCTAAGCAGCTTGGGCTACCCACTGCCCTCAGATGCCACCACGTGAGGACAGATAGTGAGTGCTGGGGGTGGGGGGCCAGGCTTCCTCCTCGTACTAGTTCTTCTTCACCCTACCCCTTGTCCCCATTCTTCAGTGAGCCCTTCCTTGAATTCACTGTATAAAGTACCCACCAGCTGTTCTTTCACGTCATCTCTACTTTTTTTTTTTTTTTTATTATCTGATGTTATCCTTGTTTGTTGATTGACACTCAGTTAAAAGTTAAACTGCAGCAGAACAAGGACTTTGTCTTGGTCATCTTTGTAGTGCCCAGTGCCCAGTACCTGCACATAGTAGATGTTCACTAAATGCTTGTGGAAAGAATGACTCAAGGAGGGGATTTAATTAGGCATTGGAGGACTCCGAAGGAATCTTCCTTCCTGTCTTAGTAAGTGTCCTCTGCCCTGGAGTGGCTTCCTCCTCTGTGACCCTTGGCCCCAGTCTGTCACCATAACAAACCATGTGCCCTGCAGACTCTAAGCCACGTGTTGAGTCTTCTCTCCCACGTCTCTGGGGAGCTCTGGATCCATTTTTCCACCATCATGGTGCAAGAAACCAATTTTTTTTTTTCACTTACTCCACATCAGACTTTCTCAAACCCCATGAATGCAGTAATCTTTGCCCCAGGGAGTGTGGAGGTCAGGAGTAAAAATAAAAACACACACCACAGAGCAGGGCTGAGCTTACAGTATTCACAGGAGCGTCTCATTGCTCTCCTGTGACTCATCCGTTTATTTTAATGACATCAGCATATGACAGTCTATTAAGGAAAAAAAAAACATTATTTATCCCATACTGGGGAAGTGGCACTATAACATTGTTTTAAAAACATCTTAAAATTTTTCCTCTTAGAAACTATTTTTGAGTTAGATAAATAAGCTTTGCCAAATGCTCAGTTCTGCCTTTGCCAGCCCTGGCTAGCTGGCATCTCTCATCAGCTTTGCCCAAGTGTTTCCTTTGTCTAAGCCAGCCTGGGGAGCACGGGTAAGTGCCCACAGGCCAGACCATGCCCCAGCTTCCCGGCCACCTGAGTGCACTGGGAGGTGGCTGGGGGGGAGGGTGGAGGGTACTTTGCTGGCCACCCAGAAGGTGTTGGAGGGTCTGCTTCAGGCTTTACTCTGTCTGGATGCCCCCTCTGGAGTCGCGGGAAGAACACTGGCCCAGGTGGGCACCTACCTGGGTCTGCTCCTGCCCATGGTGTTGATTTGCTAGAACTTGGTCTGTGGTCTAGGCACTGATTCCCAGCTTTCCCAGTCACCGGGGATCCCCTCCGGTTCCTCCCACTCTGTTATCTGGGACCTGGTGAGCCTTTGAGGGGCAGTTCCGTTTACGCTAGGGGCTTCTGCTCCCAGCAAAGGCAGTGGGCGGTTGCTCTGTTTAAGGGTTCAGTCTGCTGATAGCATTGTATCTGGTGAAGGGCAGACTTAACTCAACCCCCCTCCTGGCCTTGCCTCTTTCCTCCTTGTCCTCTTCTCTGTCATCTTTCTCAAGTGTCGACTCAGGTTCTTTTCTATAAAATTGAAAAGGCAAAGCCATCTTCTCCAATGGGCCTTTTGGCATGTCAATAATAGCAACAACAACGGTAATAGTAACAGTAGCACCTTACATTTAAGGTTTTTAGTTTACACTTTACAAAGAGCTTTTAAATACATAAACCCTTTAGGGTCCCTTGGTTGAGTCAAAAAGGGACACTCCCTTCCTTTCCCCCTGAATCCTGCTCAGGGGGAAACAGCCTGAGCCCCCTCTTCTGCGCGTGTGCACATCCCCACACTGAACCATTCAGTGTGCAAATTAACCGACCGAGCTCTTCCTGCCCCGTGGGACTTCCAGTTTCTAGAATTTGGCTGCTCACATAAGGGAGTTTTAATCTCCGTTTGTTAGAGAAACTTCATTTTGGGGAGGATTTTTCTTAATGATCCTGAGTTTGGCTTAAATTCAGAGCTTCTAAAATTGAGGGGAAGGCTCAGAATTGCCCCCAAGCCACACTGAGAGAACCCTGGCTATCTTGGCAGACTGTGGCTGGATTCAGGGTTGGGCCCAGGGGGTGACTGGTGAAGAGAGGCCTCTGAATCCTTGGGGAGGCTGAGAGGAAGCTGTCAGCCTGGTGGGCTCTGCCAGGAAGTCGGGGACCCCGGGCGGGGCTCTCAGGACGGCAGGCTGAGCGGACCCCGTGCTGGGTGGGGAGAGCTGGCTGGGAGTGTTGGTGGTGGAACAAGGCTCAGGGCCACCTGCCTGCGTGAGGAGGGCTGGCAGGGCCTGGGGGATGGGAGGGGCATTGGGTAGATCCCAGGACACCCCTTCCAGGGCCGAGTTTCCGAGCTCCCACAAAGGCTTTGTGACCCATCTGGGAACCAGCGTTGTCTAGTCACAACCAGAGCATCCAGGGGAGCCCTAAGGCCATGTTGGGTGGCAGAGCCCTACCTCTTCTTCCAGGCCTTTCACTACTTTGCCACCAGCTCTCTTCCTAAAGCGGAGCTTGTTTCGCTATTTCCCCTGCCCTCAGACCCTGCTGGGGCCCTGGGATCTAGCCTGCCACACATGGTCCTTTGTGGTCGAACCCTTGCCTTCATGTCTAACTCACTGGTCCCTGCTCCCCAGTGTGCATCCACCGTCCTGACACCCCAGACCTCTGACTGCTCCCCAAACAAACCAGGTCTTTTGATATCTCACTTCGTTTTAATAGGGAACTCCCTGAAAGTTCAACTCCCTTTCCTGTGCCCTGGCAAACTCCTATTCATCCTTGAAGACCCAAGATTAGAAATTTTTCACTCTGAACAACTACTTCCATATAATAGAACAATTGTCTATTTCCACAGTTGTTTCTGCCTCAGACCGTAGGATCCTTAGACGTGGGATGTATTTTCATCCCACGAGAAGCAAGTCCTGGAGTCAGACAGCCTGGGCCCAAGTCCCGGCTCTCTGACTTATGAGGCATCTACTCTTGTGCAAGTCTTTTAACTTCTTCATGCCTCAATTTACTCAACTGTAAAATGGGTTAGCAGTGTCTTTACAACAGGGTGGTTTTGAGAGTTAAATGAATATATATATTTATATATATATATATATAAATTAGGATGGTACCCGATGTATAATGTAGTAAGTACTGAGTAAATCTAGCTATTAGTATTTGAAACAAATGCATCATAAGGTACAGTAAGTACCTGAGACATAATGTATGTTACAAACAATATACACAAGTAAATTCCTCCATCTTATCCCTTCTTCTCTTCATCCTCCACTTCCTTTTGTTCTTCAGTTCTCTCTCCTTTCCCCCTTTCCCCCCTTTCCCTTCCTTCCTTCTTGCCCTCCTTCCTTATCTGCCACTTGGCTTATGTTCCTCCATCTTCCTTTCCTTTCTTTCTTCTTGATTCACCATAGGCTCCTCTGGGGACACTCAGGGCTGGATGGTCCACTGAGCCCCACGCTCTCCTCTCAGATGCTTCTGCAGGGGAGGCTTCTGGGGGAGGGAGAGGTGGAGGTGAGACAGGGCATTGGTGTGAGCAGCTGAGTCCCAGGGCCATCTGCACTGGCCTGACAGGGCTGGAAGGGGACAGATGAGGGTGGGGAAGAGACAGGGGCAAGTGCCCTTCAGGGGGGCCGGCAGTTCTCGGAGTGGAGTCTGGGCTGGACGGGTAGCCCTTGCTCACATTCCCTGGTACCTAAGTCCCTCGGTCTAGAATCTCTCCAGATACTAAGGAGGCAGAACAAGGAATGAACAAGGCAGAATAAGACCAGGAAAAATGGGGAAAAAATCTACTTTCCTTTTTCTGGTAGGACTTCTCTGATGAACTTAAACTGCCTGGACCTTCTGTGTTTATGCTGTTCTGGAGAAGGAATCTGGAGTTTTGAGTCCGGGCTCAAGCCTTGCTCTTCCAGCTATCAGAGTTGCAGCTTAAGGTAAGATACAGGGCTGGAGAGAGGCCTCAGTTTCCCAGTCTATGAAATGGGGTTGTACTGCTTTACCCTTCCCTGGTCCAGGGGCTGCACAGATAGAATAAAGTGCAGTGCGGATATGCATCCGAAAGTGTTGTGGATGGGGAGAGGTCTTTGTCATGATGATGGGGGCCTGGAGGATTAGGTGACAGAGGCCATCTGTCCCATGGCAAGAGCCACCCAGAACTTTCCAGAGTCGGACTTCTACCGTAGCCGTGGGTAAGCTTGGCCCCCGACCTTCCTCATTCCCAGCAGCCCTGGCTGCCTGACACCACGTTCCAGTACGAGACTGGCTGCAGGGAGCATTGTGGCTCAGAGCTTCCAGAGGAAGGGCTGGTGCTGGGGCCCGAAGAGGTGGCGTGACCCCTGCGTTCCCGGGGAGGGGCCGGAAAAGAGCTGCTGTTTTCAGATTTGGCAAAACAGGCTCAGATTAAACCTGGGGCGGAGTTCAGATCGTCCAGTAATGGAATCAAGGGCAGCCAGGACGGACAAGGGGGTCGGCAGGGGGCGCAGACCCTGCCGGGCCCAGGGCTCATGGGACAGCAAGCGCTTTGGGTCCCAGCAGGAGTCTGAGGCCAGTGCAGTGCTCAGTGGCTTTTCCTGGGCGACCTGGATGGAAAAGTGGGGTGGTTATAGGGAAGAAAAAAAGGTTATTAAAAATAAAAAGAAATGACAAAGAAAAATATTTTCCTTCTTTCTCTCCTCCTCACTCCTTTTCCTAAGCTCAGTAAGCAGGTCTTCGTTTCTGCCATGCTCGTGTTTCTTGCACATATAAGCCGCCTCCTTCCTCCTCAGACAGGCTGTCACTTCTTTATTCTCATCCTTTAGTTTTAAAACATTTTTATTAGTCTTTTTTCTTAAAACTTTTAACAGCTGTTTATAAAAACACGACAAATACACAACACAAAACGAACAACTCAGTAAAAATCACTATATGGTACATATACTCAGACGGTGTGATATATTTATATAATAAAAGATGAAAATAGTCACTTTCTATAATAAAAATAAGTTCTATTTTTTGTTTATTTTACAATATACTTAATATTCTCTTCTTCTTTTGCTTCCTCTCCAGCTCCCACTTCTTCACCTGGAATCTCCAGGGGGTCCCGCGTGGCTGTCCCCACCCACCAGGCTGGAGTCCGCGGTGGGGCGAGGCCTCAGGCACACGGGCGGCAGCCGCACTCTAAGTGTCTCTCCACCTCTTCCACGAACGAGGAGCCGTCTGTGCACTGGAACACATATTTCCGCCGCTTGCTGCGGGTGGGCTGGCAGCACTGGGGCCCGCAGCCCCCACGACATTCCATCACGGGCACCTTGGAGGCGGTGGCGCAGGACGCATACCCCTTCTGGCGGCGGATCACCTCTCGGACTACCTCCCCCAGGCACGGATTCTCTGCGGAGGGGAGACAAGGTGAGGGCAGAGCACTTCTGGGGTAGGATGCTCGGCGACCCTTGTGATCTGAAGCCCATATGTACTTACTGCTTTGCTCGTCCGTCCACCTCCCTGCCCATCCACCCAAGGGCCTAGGCTATATACTAGATTTATAACTAAGCCCTAAGGATATAAGGGTGACAAGAGCAGGCTTGGTCCCTTTCTTCAAGGGACTTAAAGACCAAACTAGATGTGGCAAGCTGGTAGACTGGGCTATTTTGATTGCTCCACAGATGCTTAAAAACCAGATTAAATATAAGAAAAAAAAACTCAGGAGATTTCACCTAAACATTGGGATTTCTGGCTCCTCTGAAAACTAGGTGGTCTGGCAAAGCTGAGCCGGTGTCCCTGTATGACAGTGATGGGCCGAATTTGAATGCTTTATGTTTTACTGACCCAACTCTTCACCTCCACTTCTCAGGACACTGGGTGAGCATGTGCAGCAGGGGAGAGAGAACGAGAGAGAACGAGGACCAGGATCCTATCACTTGTAATCCCTGAGCCTCAGTTTCCTTGTCTGGAAAATGGTGACACATTTTGTGGTCCTTCCTGCTACTTCACAGTCTGTAACGAGCCTCAGAGGGATTGTGAATGCAAAACAGCTTTCTGCATTTTAAAGCTTTAGGTGGCTAATGTGAATTTTGCTAATAAGCCTGATGCAGTATTTTAAAATTATGAGGTTTTTAAAAGAATCAGAAAAAGACTAATGATCATAGGTGTGGGGGAGGGGAGAGTGCAGACGCGACAGCTTGGTCACAGTCGGGCCTCTGGTTGAAGGGAAGAGGGATGCTGTTTCTACTGTTCTGGTAACTTTTCCTGTTAGATCTGAAATTATTTCAAAATTCATTATTTAACAACATTGGTTAAGAATGGTATTTCAACAAGGGGTAAATGGGAGAGAGAGTCCTTTGGCGACAGGAGGTGGCCTGCCTGGGGTTCTGGTGGCAGGACGGAAGACTTCTCAGTCTCCCTGCAGGACAGAAACCTCCAAGGTAAGACAGAGCCATCTCAATTGTGATATAATTTAATTGTCCTTTTTTTGAGCTTACCTCCAAATTAATACACTAAGGGGGCCATGTAATTTGATGCTTTTGAAATTAAATCAGACCAAGAACTGTCTTCTGTTGACCCAGTAATGGCAGGAGGACTGGAAGGAGACTGCAGCGCAACATCTGAAATGTTTCTGTGCGTCAGACTCACTGAGGGCTCTTGTTAAAATGCAGGCTCTGATTCAAAAAGTCTAGGCTGGGCCTGAGCGTCTGCATTTCTAATAAGCTCCCAGGTGGGTCAGTGATGCTGGCTGGAGGGCCACACTGGCAGCTGGAGGGAGGGATGGGGGAAGAGAGGAGAAAGAACCCAGATGTTCATGCAGTCCTGGCTGTTTACAATCTCGAGAGACCCCACCTAGAACTCTCCAGCTAAGCCTTTTCTGAGTTCCTGACCTATAGGACCTGTGTAGGATAGAACATGTTTAGTGTGGTTTTGAACTGCTGTGTTGGAGCTAATTTGTTATGCAGTAATAGATAACTGATACAGGAAGGGGTAGTGTTGCCCTCATTTTCAGGAAGAGGGAATCTGAGGCTCAGAAAGTGATTTAATGAAGGTGGCACAGCCACTCAGTGGCACAGCTGGAACTGGAACTTCGGCCCCCTGGGTATGGAGTCCAGCTCTGACCCCTGCATCCCTCCCAGGTGTCCCCTCCCACACGCACAGCAGACCCACCTTGTTCGCAGTGCTCCCCACTAAAGCCAGGCTGGCACAGGCAGTAGGGCTCCCCTCGATCTGAGACGTGGCACTGCCCATGGTGACACTTGAAGGCTGAGCAGGCGTTGGCAGAGTCATTCTTGTGGTCACACAAGGCCCCTCCGTAGCCCTCGGCACACTTGCACACGTACGAGGTCCCGGTTGCCACGCATTTCCCCTGGATGCAGCTGGGGGCAGAGGCGAGGATGAGGGGAACCAGGCAGTCAGTGCCGCTGGAGGCTTCTTCCTCTGTCCACACCAGCCAGGCCCAGGCTCTGTCCAGGGGTCCCGGAGCTGTGGGACCTTAGGCCCTCTCCATCCCATGGTCTGCCCTGCGCCAGCCTACTGGCTGAGCATCACCCAACAACCACTGCCAGCTGTGAGCCTGACGAGGCTGGCTTGTGGCTCTTTTACACCCAGGCGTCAGAACCCACATATCCAAGTGGCAAGTCACTGCGTGGAGGAACCTAAGCATTCGCCAAACATTTTAACTGCTCTGTCGTCTTAATGGATAACATGATTAGTCCTGTCACCACCACCACCACTTGCTCTGTGCAGGCACTGGGGTGAGTGCTTTGCACCTGGCATTGGTCTTATTTTCCACAACCCCCCTCCTCTGCGGTCCTGTGCAGTAGCTAGTCTTAGCCACATCTCATAGATGGAGAAACTGATGCCAAAGCCTGTATTCTTAATCGCAAGGTAGCATTCTCTCTACTGGGATGACATTCAGAGCAAGGATTCATCGTAGACATATTCATTATAGAGTCATACACGCTCCAGAGCTACCCAGGAAAGTCGGCTCCTTTCTAGCCGCCCTTCACTCCTGGTCCACAATATCATTTGCCAACTGGTTTAGCCAAGCCAATTACCAGTCACGGCTCTGGTGTTATTTTTGGCTGACTCAGATTTCTAAACACTGAGAATGCTGGATCTCTTCTATTTAGCACAAGGCCTGGCACACAGGAGGCCCTCAGTAAATATCTGAATAAATAATGAATGGCGGAGCCGTGAAGTGATTCGGCTGTGCGTGGCTACATACCCATGGTGCTTGCACAGGGCACTGCTGAGGGGACAGCCCAGTCGGGGACGAGATGTGCCCAGCTGCCAAGGTGCACGCGCGCAGGCGCCCCTCCTACTTTGCTGCAAGGCAGTGAGGGGGCTGCCGTGGCTTTGGACAGAGGATGTTTCCAGCAGGGCGCTTGCACATTGATGTCTCTGAGCAGGACCTGCTGTTTGGATGTGTAAGCTCCTGACCTGAGCAGCCCCACTCACATGGGCCCTGTCTGCAGGCTGACTGCTGTCCCTCCGGCTTCCATCAGTGCCCACTTGGTGGGCGGGGTGGGGGGCGACGTGGAGTCACTGACCTGTGGCCGAGGCAGGGGTCGCGGGCCTCCTGGTCGCACAGTGGGCCGGCCCAGCCCGGGTGGCACTCGCACACCATGCTGTCCTTCTCCACGGCACGGCACAGGCCGTGCCTGCACACGCTGCAGGACTTGCAGCCTGGAGAGACGCCCAGGGCCTGCGGCGGGAGGGCCTTGAAGTCCTGCAGCTCGTTGTTGATGCGCACCTCGTGGATGCAGCCGTGGAAGCCGCCCAGGGGCCGGTCCGTGCCCTGGCGCAAGGCCGAGAGGCCCGTGGAGGTGGGGATGCCTGCAGGAGGGGAGGCCCACATGCTCTAGGCAGGGGTTAGAGGGTGAACCACCTTCTTCCGCTGTCCCCGCCAGGCCTACGCAGCCCCCTGGTGCTGCCCCGCAGGAGAACACAGCAGGCGAGCTCGAGTTTGGGAGACAAGAGGGGCTTGGGGGAGCAGCCTCAATCCCTGGAACTTTGGGGATCTTCACTGGGAGAGGAGCTGTGCCCCTTCTGGGATTGCTCTGCGCCAAAGGCTTTCCTTGGACCAGCTGTTAACAATAACGCAGATTCCCAGGCCCAGTCCAGCCCTCAGAGCTGGGCTCCTTTGTGGGAAGTCTTGGGACTCTGTTTTTAACAAGCTGCTCTGGTGCCTTTTTTTGCACATGGCCCCAGGCTGTTTCAGGCCCAGGCTCTGCCAGACTGGTGGCTCCTCCTCTTTTTGGCCTTTGAATGACCTCAGACATGTTCCTCTGCACACATTAACTGAGCCTCACAGGGTCTGAAGAGGTGGCAGAGCAGAGGGAAGCCTGAATAGCCCCGTCTCCACCTCCTCCCTCACCATTCCGCCTTTACCTTTACTCATCTCCCCTGAACAACTTACAGTTCTCCAAAGGAGTCCTGCCCTCTCTCTTTTCCTCCCTATGACCTGGCTAACTAGTTGCCCTTTAGGGAGTAGCTTGGTTGTCACTTCCTCCAGGAAGCCTTCCCTGATTGGCTTTGGCAGTGAGTGCTGAGATGAGAGTGGGGAGCCCCACCGGTGGGCCTGGGCGTGGGTGCCTGAGCGCAGAGGGCAGGTGGGAAGTAGAGGTGGGAGGGGATGGGGCTTTACCTCCAAGGTAGAGGGGGCTGTTGATGCTCACTGCCGGCTGCTTCTGGAGCTTTCCCAGGCTCTTGGGGACTCCTTTGTCCACCACCAAGTTCAGGGTCTGGTTTAGCATCACCAGCTCCACGCTGTGAAACTGCCCGTCATTCACCGTCTCCACGCTGGGCAGGAGAGAAAGGGGACAGCCAGGGGGTTTGCTGAGTGCCTCCTCCAGCCGGGCTGTGAACTTGACTGGTATTACTTACACTTTGTTTTACTTTTTGTTTGGAAATAATTTCAAACTTAACATAAATTGCAAAAATAAAAACAGTACAGAGAATACCTATTACACCTATAGGTTCTCCTAGAAGTCCCATTTGTTTTACAGTTTATTTCCTTTATCTTACCTACTTCCATCGATACGCAGGCAGACCTCGGAGATACTGTGGGTTCAGTTCCAGACCACCTCCCACCTCAGTAAAGCGAGTCTCATGAATTTTTCGGTTTCTCAGTGCGTGTAAAAGTTATGTTTACATTATACTGTAGTCTCTTAAGGGTGCAATAGCATTTTGTCTAAAAAAATGTGCATATCTTAATTTACAAATACTTTATTGCTAAACAATGCTAACCATCGCCTGAGCCTTCAGGGAGTCATATAATCTTTTTGCAACAGTAACATCAAAGATCACTGATCACAGATCACCATTACAAACATAGTAATAGGGGAAAAGTTTGAAATATTGTCAGAATTACCAAAATGTGACACAGAGACACCAAGTGAACAAATGCTATTGGAAAAATGGCACCGATAAGACTTGCTCCACACAGGGTGGCCACAAACCTTCCATCTGTAAACAGTGTACTATCTCTGAAGCACAAAATAGCGAAGTGCAATCAAATGAGGCCTGCCTGTAAGGGTACTGAGTCAGGAATAAAAAACCTCCCAATACACAAACGTCCAGGACTAGATGACTTACTGCTGACTTCTACCACACATTTAAAGAAGACTTAATAAGAATCCTTCTCAAACTCTTCCAAAAATCAGAATAGGAAGGAACACTTGAAAACTCAGTTTACAAAACCAGACAAGAATGCCACCAGAAATGAAAATTATAGGCCAACATCCCTGATGAACATAGATATAAAGATTCTTCAAATATTAGCAAACCTAACTCAGCAATACATTAAAAGGATCATAGCCCATGATCAGGTGAGGTTTATTACCAGGGATGGATCAACACACAAGTCAGTGTGATACACACCACATTAACAAAATCAAGGGTCAAAATGATATGATCATCTCAATAAATGCAGACAAAGCATCTGACAAAATCTAACATCCATTTATGATAAAAACCTGCAACAAAGAGGGAACACTCCTCAACATAATAAAGTCCCTACGTGACAAGCCCACAGCTAACATCATTCTCAACGGTCAAAAACAAAGCTTTTCCTTTAAAATCAGAAACAAGGATGCCCACTCTCACCACTTACATTCACCAGAGTATTCAAAGTCCCAGCCTGAGCAATTAGAAAAGGAAAAAATAAAAGGCATCCAAATCAAAAAGAAGTAGAAATGTCACTATTTGCATATGATATGATATTATACGTAGAAAAACCTAAAATTTCCACTAAAAATCTGTTATAACAAATTCAGTAAAGTTGCAGGATATCAAATCAATATACAAAAATCAGTTGTATTTCTGTACACGAATAATGAATTATCAGAAAGAGGAATTAAGAAAACAATCCCATTTAACAACTGAATCAAACAGAATAAAATACCTAGGAACAAATTAACCAAGGTGGTAAATGACCTGAACACTGAAAACAGTGAAGACAGAAAGTGAAGAAGACACAAATGGAAAGCTCTGTCATGCTCATGGGTTGGAAGAATTAATATTGTTAAAATGTCCATACTACCCAAAGCAATCTATTCAATACAATTAGATTCAATGTGACCCCTATCAAAATTCCAATGGCATTTTTCACAGAAATAGAACAAGCAATCCTAAATCTGGGTGGAACCACAAAATACCCCCAAGAGCCAAAGCGAACTTGAGAAAGAAAAACAAAGCTGGAGGCATCACGCTCCCTGACTTCAACCTATATTATAAAACTATAGTAATAAGAACAGTATGGTATTGGCATAAAAACAGACACGTACATCAATGAGATAGCCTGGAAATAAACTCATGCATATATGGTCAACTAACTTACAATAAAGGAGTCCAGAATATATAATGGGGAAAAAACAGTTTCTTTGACTAATGGTGCTGAGAAAAGTGGACAGCCACATACAAAAGAATGAAACTGGACCACTATCCTACACTGTACACAAAAGTTAACTCAAAATGGATTGAAGACTTGAATGTTTAGACCTGAAACCATAGAACTCCTAGAAGAAAACATAGGCAGCAAGCACCTTGACATCCTTCTTGGCGATGAGTTTTTAGATTTGACACCAAAACCACAAGAAAAAAAAAAAACAAGTGGAACTACCTCAAACTGAAACGCTTCTGGGCAGCAAAGGAAACCATCGACAAAATAAAAAGGTAACCTACTGAATAGGAGAAACTATTTGCAAATCATATATCTAATAAGAGGATAATGTCCAAAATATATAAAGAACTCATACATCGCAATGGCAAAAACCCAAACAATCTGATTTTAAAAATGGGCAGAACATTTTAATAGACATTTTCCCAAAGGATTCATACAGATGGCCAACAGGGACATGAAAAGTTGCTCCACCTCACTAATTGTCAGGGAAATGTAAATCACAACCACAATGAGATGTCAGCTTACATTTGTTAGAACAGCTCTTATCAAAAAGCCAACAGATTACAGGTATCCCCAAGGATGTGGAGAAATGGGAACCCTCGTGCACTGCTAGTGGGAATGTAAATTGGTGCAGCCATTATGGAAAACAGTATAAAGGTTCCTCAAAAAAATAAAAATAAAACTACCATATGATCCAGCAATTCCACTTGTGGGTATTTGAAGGAAACAAAAACACTCAAAAAAAAAAATCTGCACCCCGATGTACACTGCGACATCATTTACAATAGCCAACACAGGGAAGCAACCTAAGTGTCCATCGATGGGTGAATGGATAAAGATGTGGTACATACAGGTACAGTGGAAGGTTATTCAGCCATAAAAAAGAAGGAAATCTCACCACCTGTGACAAGATGAATGAACCTTGAGGGCCTTATGCTAAATGAAGTAAGTCAGAGAGAGAAAGACAGATACCATATGACCTAACTTATATGTGGATTCTAAAAATAAAACCAAAAAGAAAAAACTCTGAGCTTGTAGATACAGAGAGAAGATTGGTTGTTGCCAAGGGTTGGGGGGAGGGTGGCTGAAATGGGTGAAGTGGGTCAAAAAGGTACAAACTTTCAGTTGTAAGATAAATAAGTCCTGGGGGTGTAATATATAGCATGGTGATGATAGTAATACTCTATTTATATTTGAAAGTTGCTAAGAATATAGCTCTTAAAGGTTCTCATCATAAGGAAAAAAAAAAAACTACAGTGATGGGTGTTAAGTACACTTATTGTGATCATTTCACAATACATAGACATCAAATCACTGTGTTGTACACCCGAGACCAATATAATGTCATATGTCCATTACATCTCAATTGAAAATATTAAGGATTGATTCCAAATCAAAACATCCCATAACCTTGTCTGTGCCAGCAGGTGCTCGTGGGTTAACAGGTTACTTTCTTGGCACATCTTAACCAGGGTCTCCTGGAAATAATGCCTACAGCTGGTGGTTTTCAAACAGTGGAACCCTGGAGGTTTGGGGTGTGCGGTGATGAAGGCTGTCATTCCTCACCCCCATCTTGCAAATAACCATGGTTCCATTTCTACTTGTTTTTTTTTCCCCCCAAATTTTGGCCACTGAAGTAAAATGTCAATGGGAAAACGGCTCTGCTGCTACAAAAGAGAAAAAGGTTGGAAAAAACAAAACCAAACTCCAAAACAACCTGCTGTGAACTCTAAACGAGATGGTCCTACTGCGGTTCCAAGGCCCAGCAATTAGCCTCCTGGAAAGATGTTCAGGGATTGCAGGGGAGAGAAGGGGCTCTGGCAGTCTTCCTCGTTATCCACAAAGCCAGGTGGATCAGCATCGGGTGGGAGGGGGAGGCACTGGCTGTGTCAGAGCCAGGCTGGGCGGCTCCTGTCTGGTACTGGCAAGAGAATGTGTGCTGGCCAAAAGGGGCCCATAGAATTCTCTTCTGCTCTTAGTAGCTGTTGTGGCCATGTGTTG
This sequence comes from Camelus ferus, assembly GCF_009834535.1. Classification (NCBI taxonomy): domain Eukaryota; kingdom Metazoa; phylum Chordata; class Mammalia; order Artiodactyla; family Camelidae; genus Camelus; species Camelus ferus. Next base: position 9,235,138 of record NC_045717.1, on the reverse strand, counting down.
AATGCTTGACTATGCTAAATACTTGACCTGCACTCTCTGGACAACTACATGTAAATCAGTGACGTTAGAACACTCCCTCGCACCATACGCAAAAATAAATTCAAAATGGCTTAAAGGCTTAAATGTAAGACAATGCACTATAAACATCCTAGAAGAAAACATAGGCAAAACATTTTCTGACATAAATCTTAGCAATGTTCTCTTAGGGCCAGGCAATAGAAATAAAAGCAAAAATAAACAAATGGGACCTAATTAAATGTATAAGCTTTTGCACAGCAAAAGAAACCATAAGCAAAAGAAAATAGCCTACAGAATGGGAGAAAATATTTGCAAACGATGCGACTGACAAAGGCTTAATTTCCAGAATATATAAACAACTCATACAACTTAATAACAAAAGAACAAACAACCCAATCCAAAAATGTGCAGAAGACCTAAATAAGCAATTCTCCAATGAAGACATATAAATGGCCAATAGGCAAATAAAAAATGCTCAATATCGCTAATTACCACAGAAATGCAAATCAAAACTATAATGAGGTATCACCTCACACCAGTCAGAATGGCCATCACTCAAAAGTCCACAAATGATAAATGCTGGAGAGGGTGTGGAGAAAAGGGAACCCTCCCATGTGTAGCTTGGTGCAGCCATTATGGAAAACAGCTTGGAGCTTCCTCAAAAAACTAAAAACAGACTTACCATATGATCCAGCAATCCCACTCCTGGGCATATATCCTGGAGGAACTCCCCAATGTTCATAGTAGCACTATATACAATAGCCAAGACATGGAAACAACCTAAATGTCCATCAACAGAGGACCGGATACAGAAGTTGAGGTATATTTATACAATGGAATACTACTCAGCCATAAAGAATAAAATAATGCCATTTGCAGCAACATGGATGGACCTGGAGATTGTTATTCTAAGTGAAGTAAGCCAGAAAGAGAAAGAAAAATACCATATGATATCACTCATATGTGGAATGTAAAAAAAAAAAAAAAAAAAAAAAAGAAGACACTAATGAACTTATCTATAAAACAGAAAGACTCACAGACATAGTAAACAAATTTATGGTTACTGGGGGGAAAGGGGATGGGAAGGGATAAATTGGGATTTCGAGATTTGCAAATATTAACTACTATATATAAAATAAACTAAAAAACCCCACAAATTTCTTCTATATAGCACAGGGAACTATATTCAAAATCTTGTAGTAACCTATAATGAAAAAGAATATGAAAACAAATATATATGTACATGTATGACTGAAACATGCTGTACACCAGAAATTGACATATTGTAACTGACTATATATACTTCGACTAAAAAAAAAAACAAACCCAGGCAGGATGTACAATTTTTTGCTCCATTTTAGAAATGAGACCCAAGGCTCAGAGATTTAAGATGTCTAGCCCAGAGTCTTAAAGTGGAGGTGGTGTAGGCCAGAGTCAAATCCAAGCTCCCAAGGAATAGGACCTTGCACCATTGTGGGACGAAAGGTCATTCCTCTGCGCTGGGCACGCTCACCTGTATGCTGAGGTGTGACCACTAGGTGGTGACAGAGCCTCACAAAGAGTTTCTGGGATGCAGGTTAGGCAGCAGCCTGAGACCGCATCCCCGCACTACACAACTCCGCACTCCTGGACCATCAGAGCACAGCCACGCTCCATCTCTCGGCCCCAGCCTCCGTGCCCTAGCATGTGGGAGAGCGGGTTCTGGTGGGGCCCTGGCCTAGATCTGAATCCCAGCTCTGCCACTCATTGGCCTCTGTGTCTCTGGGCCAAGGACTCACCTGAGCATCAAGTTTCCCATCCCTAAAACAGGAGTTAGGATGCTTGCCCTGGGCTGTGACAAGGATCAGGTGAGAAAAGACCTGGCAATGGATGGGTTTGTGGTCATTAGGATGGAGGGAGAATGCACTGCTCGCCAAAGATCCTCTCCCGGGGTGTTTTAAAATGGCCAACATTTAAACCCTGAGGTATTTCACATAGAAACCCTGACTTTCTGGCTTTTCTTGAGAACTTGCCTTCCCACACAGCTGCATCTCTGCTGGAGCGGTGCCCTCCAGGCTGCCACAGTCCCCACCACTCCCCACTGAGACCCACTTTTCCCAAGTCTGACACCCCACTCAGCGCCTGGGCTTTGCAGGCAGGTAAGCTGGCTCCTCAGACAAGTCTTGGAGCTGAGGAACAGTGCAGTCTGTCCCCACTCAGGGGCAGGTAGGGTGCAGTAGGGTTTTTGTGTTATGTCTCCTGGGCCTGGAATAGAACCTCACCACCTGTGACTCCAGCTGGGCACCCGCACGAGGGAAGCCACGGAACCCAGCTGCTCCAGGCCTGTATGTCCCTGCTGGGGTGCAGCGGGCAGGAGACTGCAGGCTGCCAGCTCCCCTGATGAGATCAGCCTCGGTTTGCCTCCCCGTCCCTGGCTCTGAGGCTGAGGCCAGAGGTCACTGCTGTGACTCTGGGGAGGAGGTCTCATTTTTAGGCTGGATGGCCTCCTGGTCCCATTGGCTGCTGCTCAGCTTGGCCTGTGTGCTCCACTAACCCCAGCCCCTCCCAGTGTGGCTTCCATTCATACTGATGGGGCCTCCCCCTGCCCAGAGTCTCCTCACTTCTCAGCTCAAACATTACCTCTTCCTCCAGGGAGCCTTCCCTGGTTCTTTAAGCAGAACCGTCTGCTCGTTCTTCGGGGTCCCCACAGCATGCACCGACGTCTCCTGCGAGACTTATTTTATTCTGCTCTTGCGACGGTTGCTTATTTACACATCTGCCTTCTTCCCTGGACTGTGTTTTGCTGAGCTCTGTGGTCCCTGTGCCTAGCCCAGGACCCGGCCCATACGAGATGCCTGAGAGAGGTTTCTGAGCGAGGTAAAGAGCATGCTATTAGGGCAGAATCAGGGCTGCTAAGAGAAAAGTATTTGGAAGGAAAACCATTTTTAATACGAGATTCCTGGAGACTTGGGCCCTCTGATTAAGAGCTGAAGGACACTAAATATCTGGCACCAGGCTTGGCATGAAGACCCAGGCAAGGACATCCTTTACTTGGTCCCTTCCATGGGTAACAGAAGGGGCGTGGGGGCCTCCTGAGGACCACCTGCTAACTCACCCGACTCCCTGACAAGGACTGGAGATGGTAATTCTCCGGGTTCCCATTTCTTTCCTCCCGCCCTGATTTAGGCCACAGCAGAGTGTTCCAGCATTCCTACCAACAATGTCACCCCTTCAGCAAACCACCCCCACCAACAGCTAACGTCAGTGGGAAGGGCGGGGCTCTGCTGGGGGAGGTCCCCAGGCTCTGGGCAGAGCCCAGCTGCTCCGACCTAGCTGTCACCTTCTTGTCCTTGATAGAGGCCAAGCACACCATCAATGCCCAGCCCTCAGCATCACCCCCGGAGGCTCATCCACAGTCCGCCAGGGAGAACGCGGAGGGAAGACGTGGGGTAGCTTGTCCAAGCCCGATGTTTGGCGTCAAGCTGCCCTGGCCCTGCCCGTGGGCTCTCTGTCCCCTCTAGTTCACCCACGGACAGCAGCTCCAGGACACATGTTAGGAGGCCCTGGCTCCAGGAAACTCTGAGGCCACTGGGATGTCCATGGTCCCTGACTGTCCTAACCCAGCTGGTCTTCCCTCCAGCCACCCTCTGCTGGGAACCTTCTACTCTGGTCAATTCCTTTTCTTTGTCCCTCAGGCTTGTCACTGCTGTCCTCTCAGCCTGCTCGTCCATTACTCTCTCTACTCACAGAAATTCTTCCCTTTCTTCAAGACCCACCAAATGCCTCCTCCTCCAGGAAGGCTTCATGGGTAAGCTGGTATTTCTCAGACTTGGACATCAGAATCCACCAGAGGGTCCTTAAAGCAGGTGGCTGGGCCTGCCCCCAGAGCTCTGGGCAGCAGGCCTGGGGAGGGGAAGTCTGAAGGTGTGCATTTCTAACAGGTTCCCGGGTGCTGCCCCGGGACCTCACCTCCAGGACCCTGGTCTGAGCAATGGTTTACAACTGGTTTGCTGCCGGCATATTGGGGGGCCTTTGTGTGTGAAGGAGGAAACGGCTTCTTCCAGCTCTGTAGGGCAGTTTTGTTTCCGTGGATTTAGCATTACTGAGTTCTGTGTGAAGTTTTGACTGAAGAATGAATCTAGTTACCGGTAAACAGGGCCGCTCCTCAAGAATCCCAGTCAAATGTGCTCTTTGCTTCCAGAGGGGAGCGGCCGGCCTCTGGATGGGGGTCTCTCTCACATCCCGTGCTTTTCCCCCAAGTAACGGCTCTCCTTCCCAGGAGGGTTTATGTGATTTTAAGTGTAACACAATCATTTCTCATTTGAATAGTTACTTTTATAAGTATCACAAAAATATAACTAAAAATAATTTTTAAATGTTAATAGTTTAGAATTCTTTTTACTGAGTAGACAAAAAAATGTAACATATCGAACGAGCAGGACTGTGATTTCACAGATGATACGACTCAAGATGAAGCTAAATTTAAGAAAGGAGCAGATTTAACGCTGACGGAAGGCAGCGTGTTAGGTAATAGCCCAGCTGACATACTGGTAACGTAGAAATCAGGGCGAGGGTTGGAAAGACGGAAGTTTAGGACAAAGCGTCCTTCAGAACGGTTTGAAAGTCACTGAAGGAGTAGTTCTGCGCCCTCAGTGCCCTGGAATTTCCTCCCCTTCAGTTACATGCTAATCTCCCCCTGTTTTCTTCCTTAAACTAATGAAAGATTAGGATGACATTTTGAAAAGGGCATCTCATTAAGCAGCCTCGTCCCCATTGGAGCACAGACTCCAGCCCAGTAGCCAGCTGGCCATTTATCTTATGGTAATGAGGTGTCATCTCCCCACAGGCTCTGCCTTCCTCCCTTCCTGTCCTGCTCTTCCTCTGGCTCCCACCCACCACTGGGTACCAGCGGAAAGAGTGTGTGTGGTGGGGAGGAGAGGCACCCGGCGTCTCCTTGCTGGGCTGGAAGCAGGCGGGAGGATGCGGGGGCCCATGCAGTGGAGGGGGGACCGCGGTCCTCACCTGTACACCGTGGTTGGCGGGGAGCTCAGGCTGTCGTAGACGAGCCTCACGTGGCCCTGGTATAGCTCCAGCGCCAGGGGGTCGTTGTCCCCCTTGTAGAGAAGGATGCCGTTGTCCTTGTCAGTGGCCACCTGGAGAGAGGCACGAGGGTCAGGGCTCCCCTTAGGCCTCGCCTCCCCGTCCCCACCTCACAGATCCCTCTCCCACGTGGCATCCTCTGAACGAACCCCGGATCCGAGTTCATGTCCTTATGTCCTCCTCCAAATCTCGTCTGTAAGTTTCCGCAAGGAGGGCCTATTCTTAAGCCTCTAGTGAATGCTGATCGAGCAATTCAGCAAATACTTATGAAGCACCCATGGTGCGCTACTATGTTTTTATGTAAGAGCGTGTGTGTGTATAGCTGTATATTTATACATGACATGTATCACATATAATTATATGCACATATGCATGCCAGGAGCCCTGAGCTTTAATCTGGCCTCTCTCTCAGGGCCTTAGTCTCTCTGTATAAAGTATAATAATAATTATAGACAAAATACTAAGCACCACTATCTAATTCAGTATTTACTATGAACTAGCCACAGTGTTAAGAATCCTCCGGGGAATTTTTTTAAAACACCAGTTGTCTGGGCTTCACCCCAAACCAACTACGTGCAAATCTCTAGGGGTGGGGCCCAGGCAAAGATAAGAAGTCCCCCAGGAGATTCTAATGTGTTGCCAAAGCTGAGAAGCACCGGTTTCAGAAGCTGCTGCCCTGGGCCCTGGGCTGCAGCGGTGGGGCTCTCTGACCCGCCTGTGGGCCCCCACCGCCTGGCACAGGAGCAGCTGAAGGAGCAGATATGGAGCAGGTGGCTGAATAGGACATCAGGGTGTCTGGGGCACTGGGTGCTGCTCTGATGAGTTGGGACCTAACAATTGGGTCCCTGGGTATGTAGGACTGAGGGAGGAAGGCAAGAGGGTGATGAGGTGTGGTGGAGGGGGTGGTGATGTCAACCAGAGCTTCCTTCTTGTGTGTGCTGGGGGTCAACTCCCATCTCAGAGGCTGGTCCACTGGGCTGTAGGCTCCACAAGGTGAGGTCGTGAACTTCTGTGCATCTATGCAACCCTAGTGCCTAGAATGGTACCTGGCAGGTATAGATGCCCAGTGGATCTCTGCTGAATGAATATGTTCTCACATAGGCTGAAACCTGGGTTATCGTGGCCATAACCAGGAGGAGGGTAGGGCCACTTATTGGCCTGCACCCTCTAGCTGTGTCTCGGGGGTGCCCCTCCCCAGCAAGCCTGTGAGCAGGGGCCTGCTTTCTCTATCACACACTTCCCTTCTCTCCTGCCCCCCCAAAAGCATTGATGTCACCCAGAAGTGCAGTTTGGAATAACTGTACTCAGGCCCCCAGGTAAGGAATCTGAAATAAGTTAGCTGGAAAAGAATTTGGTTCATACCAAATGGTTTTCTGTTCTCTGAAAAATGTCCTGCCTGCTTATGCCTCTGGGCCTTTGCACATGCCGTCTCTCAGGCTCAAATGCACCCTGTTTTGATCCTGCACTGTCAGCCCCTCACCCTCCCACCCCTTTCCAGGCAAACTCCTACTCATCCTTCACATCCCAGCTTAGTTGTCACTGCCTCTAGGGAGCCTTCCCTGATTCTTCCCAATAGGCTGGGATCATTGCCCCGCCTATATGCTCCCACAACACCCGGGGTTGTCACTGTTCCTTTTCCTGTCATCCTTCCCTGGGCAAGGGGCTTTGCCAATCTTGTCCACCACTAAATCCCCATTGCCAGCACAGTGTCTGGCATATAATAGTTGAATATTTCCTAGAGAAAAGAACGAATGAGGCTGGAAGGGGGGGCTGCTGTCTACAGAGCCTTCTGGACAGAGCTGGTCCAGATCCCCCAAAGCTGAGTGTTGTCCTTGACAACTGGTAGGGAAGGGGGCAGGACTGCTACCATCTGGGGCATCCCAGCTGTCCTCGGAACAACCAAAGCTTGGGGGCACGCTGGGGTCCTTCCAAAGGCAGGGTGGGTGGGGCGCACCTGCAGGGAGATGTTGGCCTGGGGCCGGACCTTGGCAGAGGCCAGTTCCACATAGGAGTCCTTGCCCACGAAGTTGACGGTGATGAGCTTCTCGCACCTCGGGCCGGCGAAGCCCGGCGGGCAGCGGCAGGTGGGCTCCTGCTGCACCACAATGCACTGGGCCCCGTTCTGGCACTCGTACTGGTCGCACGGGCTGGTCTGCAGCAGGACCATGGGCGGGGGGTGCTCACAAAAGAGCCCACTGGAAGGGAGGTAAGGAGAACGGGGGGAGGAAAGGCAGGGGGATGGTGAGAGGAGACATCAGGTTATTTGGGCCAAAGAGCTGCTAACATAGAAGGTGGCACAAGATGGGAACTGGGACTAGTTCCAGCCCTGCCACTGAATGGGCCAAGTCCTTTTCCTTCGGTTAGCCCAGATTTCCCATTTTTAAAGTAACGGGGTTGGACTGGAGCACAGGTCTTCAATTTCAGTGTCATCAGAATCGCCTGTGATGAATTTGTTGAGTGCAGATTCTCATCCAGTCACGGATGAATGGATAAACAAAATGTGGTATATACACACGATGGAATATTACTCAGCCTTAAAAAAGGAAGAGCATTCTGACACAGGCTACGATATGGATGGACCTTGAGGAGATTATACTAAGTGAAATAAACAGTTACAAAAAGACCAATTCTGTTTAATTCCACTCATATGAGATACCAAGAGTGGTTAAACTTTTGGAAGCAGAAAGTAGAACGGTGGTTGCCAGGGGCTTGGGGATGGGAAACAGGAGAGATGTTCCTGTTTAATTGGATGCAGAGTTTCGATCTGCAAGATAAAAAGAGTCCTGGAGCCGGATGGCGGTGATGGTTGCACAATATGAAAGTACTTAACACTACTGAACTGTACACTGAAAAACACTTAAGATGGGAACTTTTGTGTTATGTGCATTTTACCACAATAAAAAAATTTTTTTAAGTGTGGATTTCCAGCTCCTCTGCCCACTTCCCCCTCTTCCAATTCTAATTTAGTAGTTCTGGGGTGGGCCTCAGAAACTCATACTTTCACAAGCCTCTGATGCAGATGGTCTTAATCAGGCTTAGGAACCAACTGCCTTGAGAACTCTTGGTTTCTCCCAGGCTCACGTTCTCAGAACCTGTGACCAAGGCTTGTGACCAAGTTGCACAGTTGGATTCAGGCCATCCATGAGTACTGACTGATGTACACACAACTGTCTTGCAGTCTGACCCCTCCTTAGGTGCGGTCCCCGCCTCTTCCCAGGCCCTACTGAGCCCTTCCCTTCCAGGCAGTGTGGGAGCTAGAGCTGGAACCCACATACCCCTTCCACATACTTCACAGACATCAGACCACCTGGCCAGTGTCCCTCATCTCCCCTTTCCCTCCTGACTTCACGGATTCCAGTGACTGACCCCAAACTCTCCCATTCACCTCCACTTTTCTGCCATTAGGGCACCTTGGTGGATGGATTGATTGATTGCTTGATAATTTTAGGGGGAGGTAATCAGGTTTATTTGTTTATTTTTTAGGTACTGGGGATTGAACCCAGGACCTCGTGCATGCTAAGCATGTGCTCTACCACTGAGCTACACCCTCCTCCCCAGGGCACCATAACGTTTGTTTTCCAGCTAGTGTGGCCATGTGGCTACCACCCCGGCTTTGCAAGCTGGGCTCCAAAATGGTGGCATCTTCCATTAGGTGGAACCACACCCAAGCTTGTCATTACACGAGCTGGACCCTAAGTCCAACTTCCACGCGGTTGCCCTGGGTAGCTCTCGTTTCCATCTATAGCATGGGGTTAACAACGTCTGTGCTGGGACTTGCTAGGGCTGAAGAAGGTTTAGGGGAATGAAGGCACCACGGAGACCTGGGGTTTGGGCTGCTGCCCCCTGCCCGGCTCCTTCCCGAGGGGCCCCTCCACCATACCTGAAGCCCTGGGGGCAGGTGCACGTGTAGCCGTTGACCGCGTCCACGCACTGGGCCCCGTGGCGGCACCTGTGGGCCGTGCAGTCGTCATTGTCCACCTCACAGAGCTTCCCGCTGTAGCCAGGGGGGCACTCGCACCTGGAACAGAGCAGAGCGAGGCTGTTCCGTGGCCCTGCTGGCCTCCAGGCAGCCTCTCCTCTCTCCCCTACCTGCCCATGTACCCAAGCTCCCTCAACTCCTGCAGGCTCCCTAAAGCCAGGCCCACACTCCATCTCACGGGCTGTCCAGGGCCTCTGGTCCCTGCAAGCCTACGTCTGCCTGCCTTACCTGGGGCATCTTGTGTCAGGAGCCAGGCTGAGGAGCGCAGGGCTGCAACACACAAAATCTGGCTTGGATCTGCCACTGTCTACTCAGAACTAATGATGTTCAGCCAGGCACCGGGCTAAGCACCTTTCATGGAACGCCATGTTTGAGGCCTCCCAGCACCCTGCGAGGGAGGGTCTGTCCCCCTCCAATGCCAGGAGGAAACCAGGACTCCGAGAGAGAGCTGCGACTTCTCTGAAGCCCCCAGAGCTTAACGATCTTTTGTTTACGCTTAGGTGTGCCAGACCCTGCTCTCAGTGTTATCAGCCGCTCTTTACCTCTCTGTGTTTCAGTTTCTTCACATTTAACAGGAACTGATGATCAGTAACTCCACCTCTTAGGGTGGTTTTAAAAATTGAGTGATACAGCCCGTGTGGGGCACTAGATCCACACTGGGTAATCAGTGTGATACGTAGAGGGTGCTGACAAGGATGATGGAGACGTGATGCTGCGGGTGCTCCCTTGGAGTCTACCCTATTGCTTGTTCGCTTTTTTCCCCCAGAGATTTGGGCTGGGATACGAAGGGGGAATGCCCCCACCCTTGATAACTGCCTCCTGATCTCCAGGTGAGAGGATGGGCATACTGGCCCCACCCAGGCTCTGCAGGCTGCCCTGCCCCCTCTGAGGAGCCCGGCATCTCCACCGCATCCCTGCTGGGCCAGCTTTCAACCCGGCCAGGGAAGGCTGCTGCAGCTGGCCTCCCCGAGACCATGCATCTCTGGGCTCCTCTGTCCGGGGCGACACTGTGCCCAAGTCCTAGCAAGAAGCAGACCATAGACCACCTTACTCCCAGGGGCTGAGGCACACAGGAATACAAAGGCTTCCCGACTCTTCTGCCTCCTGCAGGGCCTGGAGTCTGCACACCCCTCTGGGCTCCCTGGCTGAATTCTGTCTGGCAGAGTGTAAATGGTACCCACAGCCTGTCCAAGTCAGGAGGAACCACGGACAGGCAGGGGGAGGTGTGGTGCAGGTGGCCGAGGTGGAGTGGGAAGTGAGACCCTGGAATACTTCTGTGACAAAGGAGCCTGACTGGGGAAACACTGGGACAAACGGATGGTCCTCCCTCCTCCCTCTCTAGGACAGATAGAGAAGTGGGTTGGAATCGCAGTTCGATCCTGGCATCTCTGGGGTTGGCAGAACATGGTGTGTGCTATGGATTCACAGCAAAGGAAGATACTCAGGGGGTGGGGGTGTCCCTGGAAGGGGGGCAGTTCGCCAGTCTGAGGGTTTACTGGGCCTGTATCCCAAAGCTGTGAAATCTGCATGATCTGACCTGTAATAACCTTTGCTTATTTGATGGCTAAATCTGAAATATGTAACCTACTTCTGCACCAGAAGGTGCAAACTTTCACATCTTCGCCCACATTCCTTCCTACCCTTTCAAAGAAACAGATCGGGAATGCCTTTGTGGAGGCATGTGCTTCACACACCTCGGTCCAGGCCTCTGCTAATGGTAAACCCGGCCCCGGACGGCATTTGTGTTTGTGTCTCCCGAATTCTAACAAGAACCCGCAGAGCAACTCAAGCTGTACGCGCTTCTCCAAGGCAACAGTCGCTGCTCGCCACGTACAGGGTAAAACCCAGGCTGTTAAGCACGGAGTTCAAGGCTACGGAGGAGAGTTTCCTGAGGAACCAGGGAAGCCACGCTCACTCACAGCTGAAGCTGCGGAGGTCTGAAGGCAGATGTGTTGACAGCCTTCCTTTTTTTCCCCAATGCTACAGCCCTCTCCACACCTGCGCTCTTCAAACAAAACACCCAGGGATCTTGTTAAAGTGCAGCTTCTGATGCGGGGAATCTGGGCGGGGCCTGGGAATCAGCATTCCCAACCAGCTCCCATGAGATGCTGTCGCTGCTGGATCACGGACCTCACCTCCAACAGCAAAGATCTGCACATCATTTCCTCAGCAGCTAAAGACAAGCGTCCGATGGTGCAGCCTGCATCCCCCGTGGTCCTCAAAAAGTTTCACCCTCAGCTGTTTTTCCACAGTGTAAGGCTTACACAGTTTTGGTATGCATTTGACCTACTGATTCTGGACAAGAGGGAGTAACCAAGTCACAGCCTCGGTTCCAGGGAGGACATCGGGAGTCTCTGGAGTCAGCTAAGGAATCACCCAGGCCCGGACTGACCTGCATCCCTTTCTGTGTATGTGTGTGCTGGCTGCGTGCTCCACCTTGCTTCGCCTCCGCCCCACAGGGAAGGTGGGTAACAGCCTCGACATCCTAAGGTTGCTGAGTGTTGGATGAGGCAGTGCGCCGTGCCTGACACAGAGGGAGCGCTCACTGCCGGCTGGCCACTGCCATCTTGGTTTCTGCTACTGTTGTTTTCAGTGTTTATGGGCAGCATGCCTTATCATTTTCAGGGCTTCAGTATATGATTATTTCTGTGTTCAGTACTATCTGTCCTGCGCAGCTGAGGCCTCATTTGGACAGCATACCAGGAAATCTCTGAGGACAAACACCTTCAAACTTGGGCAAAGGCTGCACTGACTTCATGCCTCTTTTGTTAATGTCCCTGATACCTGCTCTGGGGATGTGAGTTGTTATGGTGACGGCAGGGGAGGGGGATAAAATTATAAAATGTTGCATTGGGAGAAGGGACTTTTGATTTACATGCATCTTAATTTAAAAAAAAATCAACATTATTGAGTTGGCCTGTGGACCTTTTCAAGATTCTAAGAGACACTGTGCATAAATGTATTATCTCAAGATTTTGAAAGCTATACTGGTTTCTTTCTATTCTACATTGCCCTTGAACTCAAGGGGTCCTTAGCACCCCGATCCCAGACCTGCATCCTGGACCACTTCTGACCAGTCCTCGTGCTGGGTGTGCTTGTCCAAGCCAGCATCCTTGAGCTTGCTGCCCCGTCAGCATGGAGCGAATGTCACTGATCTCTTTCCATCCAAGGATATCCCACCCATTCTGCGGAGCTCAGATGCCCAGTGAGCACCACTGCCCCTCCCTAGGCACACCCAAAGCACTTTGCCTGTCTGCCTGGCCAGCTTGGCTTTGGGTCCAAGTTTGTGTTTTAAGCATGTCTTCCCTCCCTTTGGCTCTGCCTTCGGTTAAAAAGCAGCCCCGATCGGAAGTCAAATCCCGGAGTGGGAAAGGCGGGCAGTGGTGTCCCTCACCCTCACTCAGACTCAGGTAGCTCGATGACCTGAAGGCCCCCCGGCACATCTCTGAGGGAACGGGAGAAGATAAGGCAGACTTGAAGGAGGGTGCAGGACCAAAGGGTCGCAGCTCCCTGTGCTCCCTCTGATGCCAGAGGTCCTCGCGTGCCTCTCTCGTTTTCCCTGGCTTTGTGGTTTCCTCTAGGCTCGGGATGTCCAAAGGCGAGAGGAAAACACAAGACGATGTGCTCGTGGTCCCCTCTCGCCCTCACCTTCTCTAGACTCTTCTCCCTCCTGTGGGGTGGGGTCCCCCTCCTTCTCTCAACCCACCCCAGTTCTAGGCATCCTTCAGCAGTCACTTCACATCCCACCTCCTAGGGTAGCAGGGCTTCCTTCTCTGCTCCAGAAGGTTCTTCTCCCCTCTCCTCCAAACCCCAGCAACACTCAGAACCAGAATTCAGGGATCATAAATTCTTTCTCTTCTAAACCTTTGTTTTGTGTCAAACTTCCCTCCCCCAGGTCCAGGTCAAGGGCCTCGGAGGGACTCAAAGACCTCTTGCAGTGCCCACCACCCTCCCACAGCGAGGATGTGGGCACTGGTAGGGGGGCTAGCTGGGAGATAGCAGCCGGGAACCTTAATTCCTAGACTCTAGGATTCTAAGAGTTCACAGGTTCAAGTTTTGAAGACTATGAATCTAAGAGTCCACAGTGCTAAGCTGCTAAGATTCTGTGATTTTTAGCAGAAAAATGTCAGAATGATGTCAGCAGTCTGGGGCTTCCTAAGATCCTGGGTTGCCACCAAGCCCTAAGCTTTGCAGTGTAGAATCATAGTCCCAGATCCCGAGGTCTGAGAGCTCTCTGCAGTGACTGAGAGCTGGACAGATGGAGCATGATGACAGCTCCTGCGGCCATGGAGACCAGAGCCTGAGCATCTGTGCTCCAGAAGCTGGAGATGCCACCAGATGAAAGGCTGGTTGGGATTCTCTGTAAAGACTCACCAGCACGGGCACCGAGCTCCCGTCCCTCACCCCTAGGGGTGACCCTGTGGGATCACTTCGGGTGCCTTTACCGAGGGCTAATTTGAGGTCCCCCCAGGTGCTCTGGTCCTTGCCTGCTCCAAACCCTGATTCCCTGGTACTAGAGTCCCTCACCCCTACCACCCAGTGTTGGACAGAGCCTGCTGGGGAGCGGGGAGGCAGCTGCGTGTGGAGGGCAGCCTTGGGGGTAGAGGAGAGTGTTCTTGGCCAAAAGGTTCTGGGATGTCCCCACCAGGTTAGAAAACCCAGGACTTGAGGGCCTCAAGATCTTCTCCAAAAGAAGCAATGGGAGGAGGTGGGGACAGAGCCCAGAGGTGATCTCCCAGGGGTGCCATTTGATTCTGAGGCTCCAGAACTGGTACCTTCTCCTGAGGCGGCCTCTCCACCCAGCCTTAGAACTGCTCGGGTGCAGCCCTGGCTCCTACAGGCCCGGCTGCTCGCCGTGGAGATGGGACAGCTCTGCCAGCGCTCCCTCCCCCCATTCCACTCCCACCCGTGTTCCCCAACACACACAGGTGCACAAGCTGGCACACTTGCCAGAGGGCAGAGTGCTGTGAAGGCTGCACACGGGGAAGAAGACTGAACACCCTGGGACTCGGCTTCCTTTGTGGGATTGCCTTACTATACCAGCTCCGGGAACGAGAGCTGTGCTGGGAGGGAGGGAGGGAGGGGGAGACGTCTGGGAAGGGGATCTCTCTACACACACACACACACAGTGAGAGAGGAGAGGACAGAGACAGAGGCTTAGAAAGAGAAACACCCACAAAGAGACAAAGACTGACTGGAGAATTAGACCATGACTAGTCAGAGGTACAGACAATGATACGGTAACAGCAGAGAGGTAAATAACAGGCAGAAAGAGAAAAAATAATATGGAGGGAGCCCAGAGCCTCTGCGTCCAACCCAGACTGCTGGAGCCGAGTCCTTGGGACCCTGTGCTGGGGCATGAATGAGCCTTACCTGAATCCTCTGTCCAGGGAGATGCACTTTGCTTCATGCTGACAGAGGTTCAAGCCGGGCACGCAGTGGTCAATCACCTCATCACACAGCTCACCTGGTGGGGTGGGCAGAGAACCCAGGCATCAGGCAGGGTACTGGCTAGAAGGTCAGGAGGTCATGGGCATGACCTTGGGTGGTGCTTGCGTCTTTTTTTTTTTTTTTTCACTCCACACACCATTTATGGAGCACCTCCTGTGTGGCAGCACTGTGCCAGGTGCTGGGGACACAACAGTGACCTGGTCCTGTTCTCTCCTGTGGCGGGGGTGGGGGTGGGGAGGGGCGGCAGACTACAAATAAGCAGGCAATGACAACACAGAGCTGCCAGTGTGAGTCCAGGGACACGCGGTGAAGCCCAGAGGCTTCCCGGAGGAGCAGACATGGCTTAGCAGCACCTTCCACCTGGTACAGATAAGTAAGCCTCTTGGATTTTCTCAGAGAAGAAAACATGAAAGGAATGCGATGTTCTGGTCTCTGGATACATTCCTTTTGAAGTTCACAGTGCCAGACAATGCCAAATGGGTGGGTCATAAATACCCAGGGATCTAGGCCTGCCTGTAAGCCCTGAAAAACTCACAGCACCTGCAAGTTTTCCCGGAATGTGGGCGGTAAGAGGGGCTGGCAGCGGTGAGGTCGCTGGCAGGTGCACCTCTGAGCTTTGGGTGTCCTCAAATTCCACCCGGTCAAGTCAGGTGGAAAGTGATCTAGGAAAACAAACTCCTAGCCAGGGAAGTTTTCTCAGAGGGCAGGTGTGAACAGAAGAAGGCTGCCTGGACCATGGCTCCGGGGGGTCAGGGTGGAGGAAGGTCCTGAGGGTGGCTGGGGAGTAAATGAGTGACCGACAACAGCCCTGGGGTCTGTTCTCTGCTGTGCTGGGGACAAGCTGACCCCCACCCTGTCCTCATTTTGCCCCAGCCTCTCGGGACCACAGAGGCTGCTATGTGTTTTATAAGCCTCCTCCTCTTCCTCATCTCCCAGAGAGATGTGATCTCTGTGTGGGACTTCTGGTATTTTCTGGGACAGACAAAACCACAACATCCCATTCTCAGGAACCAAGTATGACAAACTAGGAGTGCGTCCTGGTCAGCTGCAGACACGGGCAGGAGACCACTTGCATAATCCCATCTCCCCTCACCCCTGACCATTTGCCCACCATCAATTCAGTTCAAGTCCTTCCTCTGCCCAGAGCCTCTTCTGAGCTCCTATGCCTTCTGCTGCGATTTTTACTCTCTTCTGGTACTCAGCGATTCTTCTGGACCAACGACTTAATTCTATATGATGATTCCTCTCATCTCAGGAAGACCAGAAGCTCTTGTCACTGAGGGCAGAGCTTAGACTGCTCGGTACCTCTAGTGGCTAATGCGATGTTCTGCATACAGAAAGAGTTGCTTGTTGCTAATTTAAACAGTTCCACCCTTGGGAGACGGAAGATGTATGTCATAAGGAGGGCAGACTCTCAGCAGGTGTCCCTGCACTTTCTCCCACACTGAGCCTTCTCTGGGACCCCAGGAGGCCTAGGATTAAGTGGAATAGATGTTTTTCTCAGTTGGTCCTGGCACACCCCTGTGGTCCCAAGAGTGTGCTCGGCTGGGATATCTGGCTACTGGGCTGGAGGCCTGCATCAAGGTACAGGATCTTGAGGGGCAGTGGGGGCTACTTGGCTTCCTTCTCTGCAGGCCTCAAGACTGCTTCTATTCATCCTCCACGCCTTCCCATCTCCCACCTCATTCTTGACATCAGATTCCAATAGGCTAGGGTGTGGGAGTCCCTGGGCCGCACCATCCTTATTTGCATTCTTGCCTTTGGCTAGCGTTTCTCAAAATACGTTTCTTGGAACACATATTGTCTGGGTTGGCAAGGGTATTTCCGGGTAGGGTAGGAGGGAAGCTCTGAGATCAAATGAGTTTGGGACCTGCCGGGTTAAACAAAGTTAAATGGCTTTCTTTAAAGCAAGAATCATGGGAACCTCTAACATGCTAATTTGTATCATGTTGCTTGGAGAAGAGGGTTATTATTATATGCAGTGCTTCCCCAATTTTTTTTTTTGCCCTTGGACCCTCTTCTTTGAAGAATTCATAGAATTTATGGAGTTCCAGTTTGAGATATGCCACTTTAGGTTGATCTTAGAACAAAATCTGTGTTTACACCACTTGGTGGCATTTTGCTTTACAATCTTACAGCACATGTAAAGTCCTCATTAGCGGCTCTTAATACAAAAGATAAAGGTGTTGTGTTGTGGGGTGGGCGGGTACAGAGATTACCCTGAGGGGGCGCCTCCTGTGGGGCGCCTTCCTTTACTCTCCAGAGGGGTTGGCGTCCTCTGTGATCCCACCAACCCCTGGGCTTACCGGTATTATGTTCTCATTCTGTCGAATACATCTCTCTCCCTACACTTGTTATTATGGGAGGGAACTTTGTCTTGCTCATTTCTGTACCCCCAGCTCCTGGCAGAGTGTCTGGAAAATGCAGATTTCCAGAGAAAGGTGACCAGACCTGAACAAAGCATGGCCACAGTGCAAGGGCCTGTCTGCTGGCCTCAGCCACCGCTGGGGCTCCGGGGTTCCCAGGGGAAGGGATGCACACCAATTCAAGGGCCCTGGGAACCCGCTCCAGGTGGGAAGGAGCTAGTGACCTGCTGGGGGGGCGGTGGGGAAGCGAAGGGAAGAGAGAGGGCCTCTGGGCAGCCCCTCGTGGCCTAGTGTGGGGCTTGGGGGCTTCAAGTCTTTGTCCACCGGAGGAAAGGAAGGAGGTGGAGGCCTTGGAGGAAGCTAAGAAAACGGTATTCCTCCAGCGCATGACCCGCCGGCCCCACTGCCCCCCTGGGCCCGCGCAGGCGCAGGCGGGTGTCGGGACCTCACCTGTGTAGTTGGGTGGGCACACACACACATAGTTGTTGACCCCGTCCACGCATGTGGCGTTGTTCTCACAGTCGTTGTCCTCACAGTCGTCCGGGTTGATCTCACACCGCTGCCCCTCGAAGCCCAGGGGGCAGGAGCAGCTTCGGGGGATGCGTGGGTGGGGAAGAGGGGAGCCAGGGGTCCGGGAGGTGGGGGGGGGGTTGGAGCGGCAGAGGGAAAGGTGCAGGGTGGGAAGGAGAACCAGTCAGGTTTCTCCCCCGGATGGAGGCCCAAGACGGTACTTTGGACACCCGGGGCCTTGGGGTCCTGAACTGGAAGGCCCTTAGGAGCCCAGGGGGCATTTCATCCAGCCCGCTGTCTCGGGGCTGTCTCCCAGCGTCTCCCTGGCCCTGGCTGCCCGCCTCGCCCCGGGGGCAGCTCCCACCAGCAATGCCTCCTCCTCCCCCTCCTTCCCTCCCCGAGCTGGACGTGGCTTCCGGGGTGGAGCGTACACTCCTCCAGCTGTCTCCTGTGTGGCCCTTCCATCAGCTGTTCTGTGGGCGCCCTACAGCGTAACAAACCCCGTGCTTTTTGCGGCTTTCTACTCAAGGGCAGCCTTTCTAGCGGGAGCGGGAGAGGCCACAGTGGCCAAGATCAGCTCTGCAGCCCGGTTTCCCGGGAGTTAAATCCTGCATCGCGGTTTCCTCACCTGTGGACTGGTGGCATTATCCACCCCAGGCGATTGTAGGGATTAAATGAGATCATACAAGTAAAATGTTTAGCAGGGTACACAGCGAGGAGAAAATGCTCCGAACATGTTAACTGGATTTAGCTCTGAACAAAACCACCCCCTTCCTCAACCTTTCCACAGGGATGCCATTTCTCCCTGTTGTATTCCCAGTATTCCTGCTGCTTCTGAGCCCCCTCCAGTTTCTGGGGGAGGAGGGGATGGGGCCGAGGACCCCTCTCTTCCCCCATGGAGGCTTTCTGGTGAGCTTGGCTTAAAACCCTGTAGATCAGCATGACGCGTTTCCTTAACTTGTCTCCGGTGTGCTAAACCTCTTGGATAAAAACCTCAACACCTGTTCTCTGCCTGACCTTGGCCACGTCCCCAGGATTAGGCATGCAAAATAAGTCAAAACAGATGAGGGCTGGGCAGACGAGGAGTGCGGGGCACTGGGAGGGTGCAGGTGGGAGTGAGTGTCTGATGAAATGAGCGATTCAGGGACTCTCTCTGTGGCCCGTCCCCCCTCCTCAGGGGTGAACACCCCATCCGTGAACCTGGGTTTCAGCCTCAGACCTCGAATTCTGGGCTTCTCGCCATTTCAGAGACTGCTCTGACTTGGGATTTAGCTAAAAAACACAACTAAACAAATAGGAGGTGGAATTCTGTGGTCCTAGAATCCTGCTTAACCTCCTTCCCTTTATGACCTGAAAACGGCACCATCACATTTCCTACAAAAGGCAGGGGTTAGGAGGGGTGGGTTCTCGGGTCTGAGCTCTTGAGGCAGAGCAAAATGACTCCTTTTTTTTGACCCTTGGCATTCATGAAAAAGGTCATTTCTTCAGATCCAGACAAGGGGTAGGTTTCCAAAGCTCTTAAACCATAGGGTTGCCTATTTTCCTGAAATGAGGTTCTCTGACTCTCCCCAGAGCCTTAGAACTGCACAGAAGTGGGGTAAGAGGGGGGTGGTCCAGGGAGCAGGGGTTGCTCATGGAGTGGACGGAGGGCGGGAAAGAGGCTAAAGTCTCTTCTGTCCTCACTGGAGACCTTGCGGGGAGAGGGGAGGGCAGGGCTGTCAAGGAGATTTCAAGAGCCATGCATTAGGTGTAGGGTCACAGGCAGCTCACATCTCCTGTCCGGCCAGCTCTGCCAGCCTTTGCTCTTTTTGTGAGCAGACAGACAACGCGTCAAGGCTGGAGAAGCATCTGTATGAAGAGGTAGGTGATGTTTTGTAGAATTCTGACTAGTAAGAGGTGTCATGGATTGAATTGTGTCCCCTCAAAAATGTATGTTGAAATCTTAACCCCCGCAGTATGCCAGAACGGGACCTAATTGGGAAACGGGTCACTGCAGCTGGCCTTAGCTGAAGATGACGTTAACACTGGAGTGGGGTGGGCTGCTAAACCAGTATGACCGGTGTCCTTATAAGAAGACAGCCGTGTGAAGACAGACACAGGGAGAAGGCCATGTGACACTGAAGGCACTGACTGGAATCATGCAGCTGCAAGCCAAGAAATGCCAGGAACTGCCGGCAACCGCCAGAAGCTAGGAAGAGGCGATCAAGGACCCTCCCTTACGGGTTTCAGAGGGAGCAGGGCCAGGCTTCCAGCCCTGGAGGTGTGCTTCCTGGCCGGGGCCTGGTGGCCACCGCCATGCGATTTCTGGGTGGTTTCTCCTCAGCCCCGCTCGCAGTCAGAGGGCAGGAGTGGGTGGTTTGGCCAGCTCCAGGCAGGAAAGCGAACTCTGCCTTGAATTTCACTTTTCAGGAGTTGAGTTTGATGGGACTGGCTTGGCAGGCGGACAGACTTGTGGGTGGCTGGGCTCCCCGGGGAGAAGAACCCAGAGCCCAGAACCTGATTTCTTTCACAGCCCACACAGCAACCCCAGCCAGAGGGCCTCTGATAATTGA
The DNA here is from genome assembly GCF_009834535.1 of Camelus ferus. Taxonomy (NCBI): domain Eukaryota; kingdom Metazoa; phylum Chordata; class Mammalia; order Artiodactyla; family Camelidae; genus Camelus; species Camelus ferus. Next base: position 9,215,183 of record NC_045717.1, on the reverse strand, counting down.
TGGTTTGAGACCTGAGCGCTTAGGCCTCTGCACCCAGCTTGGCATTGGGTGCCCCCTCCACCGCCTGCCCCACTGGCTCACTGGGAGTCAGCTGCAAGGAGCCAGCTGAAGGAGTCAGTTCCCGCTGGTCGGCTTTTGCCAGCGTGTGGGCCGGGAAACTGCACATCTGCAAGCAGCTGGGGAGGGAGGGAGGCAGGAAGGGGCCTGAGGATTGGCAGAGGTCTAGAATGCCTGTTCCAAGGACAGGGATGAGAAAAAAAAAATACCTAAGTGGCTTCTATCCCCACCCTCCCTTTTTCTTCCCTCCTTGAACTCTTAGTGCCGGGGAGGAAGAAGTGGGGCTGGAAGACAGGAAGGAATGACTGTCAGGATATGGGAACTAGAGCAAATCAATATCCATGCCTCAGTTTCCTCCTCTGTTAAATGGGGAGAGTGCCTACCTGTACCAGACAGATAGGGTCCTTGTGAGGATTTACATGAGATTTAGGGTTAGGGCCTGGCACATAATGAGCATTTAATCAACGTCACCTACCATTACTGCTTTTGATAACACAGACAAGAGTGGTGGAATTACCAGGCTGGCAGATCTCATCCATCATCCCATCCTGCTCTGACTTTAGCCAGCAACTGTAGCTTCTAGCTTGCCCTGGAGTCCTCCCTGCTCTGGAGACGGACCACTTGAATTTAAATCCCTGTACCGGTGCTTGCAGTGTTAAATGTGGACAAATGATTTACCCCTGGGATACCTCAACTTCCTCATCTGGACAAAAGGGACAGTAGCAGCCCCCTTGTGGGGCGTGAAGAACCTCGGACTCATTCACATCAAGGGCTGGGCACGGTAGGCCCTCCGTGAGCGCAGCCGTGCATCCTCTGCGCCCCGAAGCCTGACCATGCGGCCCGCTGTGGGGAGGGGAGGCCCCAGGGGAGCTGTTACCTGAAGCCGTCCTTGTGGCTCTCGCTCAGGTGGCAGGTGCCCCCATGCTGACAGGGGTTCTGGATGCAGGTGTTGATGGGCGTGGTGCAGTCTTTGCCCTGAGGAGCGGGGGAGGGAGAAGCACGTGGTTAGGGAGGCTTCCAGTGGCTGCCATGACGAAGAGACCCCTGGGGTCCTTTGCGGGGAGGCCAGGGAGATGGCCACATGGAGGTCCTGTGACAAGCCTGCTGGGTGGCCTGGGGAAAGCCCAAGGGAGCACTTGCCCTTGGTCACTCCGCAGTGAGAAAGGGAGGAACGCAGGACTCGGGTCTGGGCCCCAGTCCACTCCTGCCCAGAATTCAGTCCCTTCTCGCTCTCCTAACCCACTGGCCAAGAGCACGGGCTTTGGATCCAGGCAGACCTAGTTTTGCATTCCGGCTTCATCTCTTCCTGGTTGGCTGACCTTGACCCTGTATGAGCCTTTTAACTTCTCCAAGCCTACCTCATAGAGCTGTTACCAGAATGAAACTAGACCTTTCACAGCAGGAAGCGCTGAATGTTCCACGACACAGCTAGCATACAGCGGGCCTTCTGTAGGTGCCACTGGCCTCGCCGAGACCTAACCATGACCCACAAGTTGAGTGGGGCGGACTCAGGCTGAAGTATGGCCAGCAGACCTTGGCCCTCTGGAGTGACAGCCCCCCAGAGAGTCATCTTTGGCTTGACGTGGGCCCAGGTGTTGGTATTTACTCTGAAGTTCTGCAGGTGATCCTGACATTAGGCCAGACTGAGATCCCCTGTGAGAGAGAGTTTTGGGGCGAGTGGGATTCCTCTGGAGCAGGCCCCCCTGAAGGGGATGTCTGGGCTGAGAAGCTGCCAACCGTGTGGTGGGTGGGGAAGAGCCTGCCAGGCAGAAGGAATGGCCAGGGCAAAGGCCCGGTGGAAGGAGGCCACGGTGCAGACTGCACGTTAAGACCCAGCATCTCAGGGAGCAGGCAACTCTTGGTCCTCTGCCTCCAGCTCCTCCCCTGGGATCAATGGACCAGCAGCGCGCCCAAGTCTTGGCAAGCAGTCCCCTGGAGGACCTGTGGGACCTGGCGGGGAGGCTGCTGTGTTTGTTTTGGGCTGTGGGTACGGGGTGGGTGCCATGCCAGGCGGGGATGAGCATGGGAGCCTCCCTACTGCCACACCACCTGCTCGCCATCTGCCCGGGGAAGCCGCTTCCCTGCTCTGCTGCCGCCGCCAGAGCCCATGACAAGTGGGACCGGGCTTCCTGGCTGGACGCTGCTGTCAGCCGTGCCCAGGCCTCTGCCTTCCTCCTACGGTCTCAAACATGCGAGCCTCGGGCGCCGGCTCCAGCTGCTTGAAGGCACGGCCGCATCTGTGTGGGTCTCTCCAGGCCCCGTCACAGCTGAAGGACCCGCCAGAGGTTTCTCGGAGGGGAGAAGGAGATGCAGTTTGGGGTGAGATCTGGGTTCGTCCTAAACCAGAGCAGCGCGGGATCCCTTTCAGAAAGCCTGTGTGTGGAGGGAAGCGGCAGCGCCCGTCCTCACTCCCGTTTATGGCACACGCTTTCCAGTCCAGGCCTCGTGCTGTTTTACACTCATGATGGCGTGGGGTGTTCTCCACACCCCTGTGAGATGGGTATGATTGTTATTACCCCCATTTATACAGAGAGGGAAGGCAGACTTGGTGAAGAGAGATGGTGTGTCCAAGATCGCGCTGCAGTAAGTGGAACAGGCAGCTGCTGAACCCAGACACCTGGTCCAAAGCCGGTGCTGGGACGCTTGGTGCCGGCCACTCACCCTGCCCCTCTCAAAACACGGGCTCGGGTGTTAGGCAGGTCTGAGTGCACATTCTAGTCTGGCGGCTGCTGTGTGCCTGGAGGAAATGACTAGTTCTCTCTGAGACTTGTGTTCATCTGTAAAATGGGAATAATATCTACCCTACAGGGGCTAACGAACGATGAGAAGCCATACTCATATGAGGCACCCGGCAGGTAATGGCAGCACCGTAACTGAGATCAGATAATGATCGTGGTGATGATGGGGGCCTGAGGTAGGGCTGCATGTAGGCGATTAAAAGGCTTTCTCGGGTTTTTGGTTGCTGCTGAATAGTTCAGGAGTGTATGGATGTGTGCTGGTGGTGGCGGTGGTGGTGCCGGATGAATGGGCCGTGAATTGCAGGACAGGAGAACCCTGAGCAGGTCAAGGCAGGGTCCCCTCGGCCCCTGCGTGGACCAGCCTCTCTGCTCTGGGGACTCTCAAGTACCAGGGACGCCAGGTGGATTCCTCCCCTGGGGGCAGGGGTGGAGGTGGGGGCGGGAGTGTCTCCTCTAGCCCCCAAGCACCGCCACATCCCCTTCCCGTGTGTGTGTGTGTGTGTGTGTGTGTGTGTGTGTGTGTGTGTGTGTGTGTGTGTGTAAAGGGTAAAGGACACGGCTGGGGCTTCTAGCTTCCTTTACAGGAGCTTGGGAAAAGCTACCCCCATGGAAAACCCATTTCTGAGATGGGGCCGGTAGGGAAGCTTGACGACCTTGCTACTCAAAGTGTGGTCCTTGGACGACTAGCACTGCCATCCCCTGGGAGCTTGTTAAACATGCAAGTCTCGGGCCTGATCTGAGATCTAACGGATCAGAACCTGTACTTTAACGAGGTCTCCACGTGATTCTTGTGCACCTTAAAGTGTGAGAAGCACTGCTCTGAGACACTGAACATCTGTGTGTGAAGCTAAATGGCTGAAGAAGAAACAGCCAAAATGTGTATCTGGTTTTTTCAAGTCTTAGTATAGTGGCAAAACAGCTATCCTTCGTTAAGTGTCTCCTGAACCCTGGCACTGAGGCAGACCCAGTCCACATATGACCTCTTTTAATGCTTACAACAGCTCTGCAGTGAGTAGTTATTCCCATTTACAGGTGGGAAGAGTGAGGTTTATAGAGAATCAGTTCCTAGTGGAGTGGCTGGGGATAGACTTTGCTGCAACAGAGAGCTGAGTTCTGGGTTTAGCACACGTGCTCCGTCGGTGTGCGAGCTTGGGTACGTTTTTCAATTTTTCTGAACCTCAGTTTCCTCACCTATCAAAAGAGGATAATACAACTTAATTCAGAGGATGATTAAGAGTATTATATGATACAAGACAGAAACAGATTCAAAGACATAGAAAACAGACTTATGGTTACCAGATGGGGTATGGGGGGTAGGGAAGGAGAAATTGGGAGTTTGTGATCTGCAGATACTGACTACTATATATAAAATAAACAACAGGGTCCTACTGTGTAGCACAGGAAACTATATTTAAAATCTTGTAAGAGCCTACAATGAAAAAGAATATGAAAAGGAATCTATCTGTCTGTCTGTCTGTCTATCTATCTGTCTATTTATCTATCTATCTATATCTGAATCACTATGCTAGTCATCAGAAATTAACACATTGTAAATTAACTATACTTCAATAAAAAAAAGGTATTAAATGAGATAAAGCACTTACACTGCTTCTTAAAGGCCTGGCATTAAAACAGATTAATAGTAGCTGCTACTAAACATTAAACAGTGGCTGCCATGCTTTTTATGTACTACTGTGGCTTCTGAAGGTCACTCGCTAATGGATGGAAAAACGGAGATACCTGGGAATGGCTAGATAAATGCCTGTACTTTGAGCTTCATTATGCGGGTGTCTGGTGACTTGCCAAATTAGCAACTCACCCAGAACTACTACCTCAGTCGCTCTGCTTGGGTGGGCTTCAACCCTGGCAGTAAAGAGAGCAGGGGGAAGCAACTCGGGAGGAAGGGTGAGATGCAACCCGCAATTAAAGGACCCCCGTGGTTCAGTCCGTTGCATTATACAGCCGAGGCGGGGAGGGGAGCTGGAGCTGTCCAAGGCCATGTGGTCAGGTGGGAATAGGCTCCAGAAGGTCCTGCTTGGTGTTCTTCCCCAGGGCTTGGGAAACTGAGTCAAGCCCTTTCTACAGTGATGGGGATTTCCCAGTCATACCTCTCCCTGTCCTGGAGATTCAGGCAGGTCATAAATGGCTATAGAGACAATCATCCACACGAGTCACGCCCTGCCATCATGGTGCTTGCCAATGGACAGTGAATGCAGTGGCCAAGAGCATGTATTCTGGAAGCAGTTGGCTCTGAGCTCTGCCTGACTCCCTCACCCACTATGCTCAGTTTCCTCAACCGTAAAAGGAAGGTCATTTTAGGACCTGCCTCCTAAGGCTTTAATGAGGAGAATGCAAGATGATGCATGTACTTTGTTTAGTACAGTGTTAGTACTCAGTATGCACTTCATAAATGCTAGCTGCTAATAGTACTGTTGTTGGGGTCATCATCACCACCATCACCATCATCACCATCATCACCACCATCACCACCACCACCATCACCATCATCACCACCATTATCACCACCACCACCATTATCAGCACCACCATCACCACCACCATAATCATCACCACCACCACCACCATTATCAGCACCATTATCATCACCACCATCACCACCACCATAATCATCACCACCACCACCACCATCACCATTATAACCACCACCATCATCACCACCACCATCACCATCATCACCACCATCACCATTATCACCACCACCACCATTATCAGCACCACCATTACCACCACCATAATCATCACCACCACCACCACCATCAGCAGCAGCTGCAGCAGGAACAATGCATCCTATACCTGCCTGGGCCCTACAGCTTCCTAAATATCAAAACCTCTGTTCAGTTTCTTTCAAAGTCTACAAGATGTACAGAACCTGGTGAGCAAAGTCCAAAACACACTCTCTGTTCTGACACCGATGGCCAGCTCAGCTTCACCGTGTCATCAAGCATAGTGAGAAGAAGGCTGGGGCTTCAAGCCTGGCTCCAGGACTTTCACACTCAGGCCAAATTTAAAGAGAGGAAAGTGAGACTCCGAATTTGAAGTGATTATCCTTAAAATAGGGATGACACCACCCACCTCATCAGGTGATTATGAAAATCAGAGGAAGAAATGAATGTATACAGTCCAGGTGCCCAGCCCGTAGTTGATACTTAAAAAGCTAACTGCACACGTATGGAATTGGGGATGCTATAAATACATGTCACAGTTCTAGGAAAGCAGCTGACAATCCTTGAGAGTTCAGTGTCACAGACTGAGAATCCCTGGTGAAACCAGCAACACACCACCTGCTCCTGGTGGCCCACCCCAAACCCTGGTATTAGGGACCAGCATGTAGGGCGACGGTAAAAGGCAGCCTTGTGACAGCTACTGAGTACTTACTGTTGTAGGTGCGCTGCGTATGTTACAATACATCTGATTCTCACAGCAAGCCTGTGTGACAGGCCCTAGTTTGCAGATGAGAAGCCCGAGGTGAAGCCACTGGCCATCACCACACAGCTAGGACATGACAATGCCAGGATCCACACCTGCAACTCTGTGTAACTGCACAGCCTGAGTTTTCTCCACTGAATAATCCGAGGCAGTTTGAGGATCCAGGCCTCTTGAGCATGTCTGCTTAATTTCTCCTCTTCCCCTACAGTGTGTGTGTGGTTTGTGTATGTGCAGGGGCATGGGTCTGGGAGTCCCGTGAGTTAGAAGCCCTGAGGTCGGCTGCCCAGGGCGGGAGGTGGTGGGGGAGAGGGGGGCATCCCACTGGCTTCAAAGGAATCCTCTGGCTCTCTTATCCACGGCCCGTAGGTGGCACTCTCACACTGTCTGCTGGAACACGTCTAAGGCTGAGAAAACCACCAGGGAGCCTTAATCCCCAGAGCCAGTCTGTCCCTCAAGCCTGTCACTACACACACAAATCCCCCTGGGGGCAGGAAGCCCCGGGACGCCAGCTGCCTCCCACTCAGCTGGTACCAGGCGCGTGCGTTAGACAGGCTGGGGACTGTCTGGAAACTCTTGGCTTGCTTCGGGCTTTCAGACGGGTGCCCTGGGGAGGCTGGAGTCTGGGAAAGAGGACTCAGTCATGGCTTTGCTGACACCCCAGCCCCACCCCAGCCGGTCAGGCACAGCGAGGGCCTCAGCTATCCAGGAAACACTCCAGGGGAAGGGGGGGGATTTGGAATTACATAGCCCGGGGTCCTAAACCAACCCCACTGCTTACAAGCTTGGGACAATGAGTCAAGCCCTGTCAACAGCGTGGGGCCCAGTTTCCACATCTGTAAACTGGGAATTAATGGGTCTTTCCTCCCAGAGGGTGTTTAAAGAGAAAAGATGAGTAAAAATGCCAAGCAGAGTGCTTGGCACAATGTCCATACTTCACAGATGTTAGCAGAGAGGTGAGATAATGTGTGTGGATGCTTCTGGGTGAGAATAGCCTGGATTTCTGGGGAGACTGGAGAACTGGGATCACCATGCCCCTGTTGGCTGACTTGAGCCTGTCAACGGTGAGGGTTGGCGTAGCAGCCCCTAAGGCTTTCAATCCCCCATCCCTGTACCCTCCTTAAGCTGGAACCGGTACTTTCAGGGCTGGCTGTCCTGATGGCAGAGAGGGGAGGTGGGGGCGGAACAGGGAATCCCCTTGGAAGGAAGAAGTCAGGATGGTGAGTCAAGGGATGCCTCTGCTTTGAAGCACTTATAGCTGAGTCTTCATTTCCCCATATTCAAGAAAGAAAATACAAATATTACATTTCTTCCTTATCTCGCTGCCTCACTGTCAAGACTCTGGGGTTCTCTGTGATTGGCATGAATAGGAGGCAGCTGGGCAGCCCCCACTAGCTCTGGGAAGGCCAGGAGTGTTGCTGCAAATGCCGTGTGGAGGTGATCTGTGGAGTTACTCGCTGGCCTCGGAGAAGGGAGGGGCAGCAGTGCACAGCGCCCATTCCTGGGCAGGGATGGTGGGAGTCAGGGCCCCCGGCGGTACCTTGTAGCCGTAGGGGCAGGCGCAGCGGTACAGCTCCACAGGGTCCTGGCTACACGTCCCGTTGTTCTTGCAGGGGCCAGAGAGGCAGGCATTGCACTTGGCCACAATGTTGATGTCCACTGGCCCTGGACAGCAAAACCACAGAATGTTGGTGGTAGGTCCCCAAGTATGCTCATTGTCACACCTCCCTTCCCCTTCGCTCTGGCCCCTTCCTCAGCCAACTCCCGGCCCCTCCACATCTATGCCCGGAGGGCAGCTGGCCCTCTTCAGCCGGAACATCCAGTCCAGCCAGAGTCCCATTAATTCAGCCATCATCCAGTGAGAAAAAAGATCACAGTGGGACATCATTCAGAAGCACTTCTGCAGTCAAATCAATTACTGTAATTAGCCTGATCCGATTTTGGTGCTAATCTGCAAACAATGCACCATAATTAGAAACCCCTTGTGTAACATTTTATGTTCGGGAAGCCATGGGCCTGGGTTCTGTTTGGAACTCCCATTCTTCCTTCCCTCCCCATGGAGTAGTCTGTGCCAGGCTAAGAAGGGCGCGGTGCCTGGGCCAAAGGCACACATACGAAGTTCCCCCTTGCGGAACCCTAGGGTTGGCAGGAAGAAGTAAGAAATGGCCCCACAAGACATAGCAGTGACACGGACGATGGATGGCCAACTGTGCTCAGGTACACTCTGCACCCATGCCAGTTTCGGCTGTCTTCTGCTCTCCTCAGCTGTAAGGGCTGGAGGGAGGGAGGTCATGGTCCCTGCACACGGCTTTGCAACAGAGGCTGCCCCACTGCTCAGCCAACTTGGACAAAGCCCCAGATAATCAGGCCCTATTTAGTGCCAGAACTTGAAACGATCCTGGAATAACAGTCATCAATTTGGAGACTGGATTGAGATGGACCCCATGGGGAGTCTGACCATTTGTGGGCACGGTAAACAGAACGGCTTGACTAAGAATCTATACCAGTTGGCCCAACCCTGGCTTCACCTTACAACAGGGACATTATCTGTCCCGGGGAGACTAGGTGTCCCAGGGACACAATGAGCAAAGGACATTAGCAGACACATGTGTGTGTAATACAAATGGAAAGTAAATTTTTGAAAAAAAAAAGTTTCCCCAATAATCAAAGACAAAATATAAGGAGATAAAATTTTTCATCTATTGAATTAGCCACGATTACAAAATAAGATAAAGTAATGCAAGAGTCTGACGAAAAATGCACTTACTGGGAGCGTAAACTGGTTACAACCCTTTTTAGAAATCAATTTGGCAGTAAGTGTGGAGATCTTAGTAATAAACATATACTTTGGTGAAGTAATTTCTGTTCTCTGAATCTTATCTAAGGACATATTTTTAAATAGAGAAAGACCTTTATACAACCATGGTAAGAAAAAAAAATGGAAATACTCTTAACAGTTCAAAACCAGGAACTGGTCAAGAAGTTAAGGTAGAGTGTTACAGCCTGGCGGTCTGGACCACTCACTCTGGAATCAGAAAGACCTCGAATTCTCTTAACTGTGTGATGTTGAGAAGTCATCTAACTTCAGTGAGCCTCAGTTTTCTCCTTTTTAAAAACAAGAATACCCCAGAGGTGTTGGGGAATGAAATAAATGAATACATGGAAAGTAAGAATTAAATAAAATAATACATGAAGACGTGCTTCACATAATACCGGCCACATAATAACTCTGTGGTAGTTTGTTATCATAATCACGCAGTCAAAGTCTTACGCGCCCAAAGCGTGCTGTCGTAAAACGGGAAACTGCTTATGCTTTAAGGATGCTGGGCAAAAAAATGTAGGTTAAAGATTTTCTTAACTATGCAAAAATATGTAGAGTAAGATGTCAATGGCAGCAGAGGGACTCAAGGCAGCGAATGATAAACGGACCCTTAGACAGGTTCACACCAGTTTCAGCATCTGAGTCTTCGTGTGACCCACAGAAGAAAGAGGGCAGTGGTTTTAGAAATCACCCCTGATGAGATGCGCAGCTCTGACAGGCGGCTGGAGACAGAGCAGACCCTCGAGGGGCAGGGAGGGGTGCAGGGGTGGGTCAGCACCTACCTTTGCACTGGAAGCGGTGGGTGGGTGTGGTGAGCAGCAGTCTGTCGGCCATGGACTCGGGGCTACTGCAGCGGGCGATGCCGGGCTCCTTGTACCCCGCCTTCACCCACTCCGACAGCCAGCGCAGACTGCAGTCACAGTGGAGCGGGTTGGTTCCCAGCGCCCTAGGGGGCAGAGCAGGAAGTCAGGGTCCCCCCCTTCCCCCTGCTTGGCCCACAGTTTCTATGGTCTTGGACCTTCAGAAAAGCAGAATTTTCAGACTTTGGCTCGACTAGGGGTGTCTCACAGGAGGACCAGCAGAGACCTGATTTCCACTAGGGCGAAGGCAATGACTCCAGACTGCATCACTAGTCCCTGTGGATGTTTCAACACCACCCAAGTTGCTCCCACCTCTGAGGCTTTACTCTCACCTATCCTGATAAGACTCCATTCTCAACTCGACTCCAATCCCCACACCTCCAGGGGGGCTTCCTGGACCTCTGGCCCTCGGATTACCTGGCGCTCTTGCCCCACTAAAGGGTGCACTGGAGGATGTACTGCAGAGGATTTGATACCCAGCAACCAATGAAGCAGCTTCACTCCACTGAAGGGGTTCAGAACAGGCCGCCCCCACTTATGCTGCTTTGGCTATTGACTATTTTGAGCTGAAGGCACTTGAGAAACAGCAGATGCAGGGAGGGCTCTCTGACTTTCCCCCTTCTACGTAAAAGCAGACCAAATTTCCTGTGAGAAAGGTGCCCTTCCTGCACCAGGAAGAGAACATGCTTATCACCAGAGGTGGGGCGTTGTCACTAAAATGGATCTGTACAAACCTATGAAAATAACCCTCATCTTCCATCAGTGTCCCCCATATATTTCCCGGTCACTGTCTCATGATTTACTGCCCCAGCCCCAGCCCCTTTGTCTCCTCATAGCCCCTTAGTTTATAATTCTTTGTGTAAAAGTGTACATAAGCTTTTGGGCTAAATGGCTTCTTTGGGTCTTCATTTTCCTCTTGAAGACTCCCATGTACATATTAAAATATTAAATAAATGTGTATGTTTTTCTCTGGTTAATCAGTCTTATGTCGGGCCAGCCACAGATCCTAAGAAGAGAAGGAAGTTTTTCCTCCCTTCCACCTCTCCGCTTGAAAATGTAGGGCAGAGAAATGGTATCATCTTCCAAGTGCTGTCCAGGAAGAGAATACAAAAACTTCTGCTTATTTTTCATCATAGCCTGTAACATTTCTATTTTTTTTTAATGAAAGGACTGGAGATTGAACCCAGGACCTCGTGCATGCTAAGCACACGCTCTACCACTGAGCTATGCCCTCCCAACGTGTCTATTTTTTGGATGTCTCACCATCTGTGAACATAATATATCACTGTTGTAGTATATGTGCATAATACAAAAATAACTTAATACACACAGAGGAGGTATGCAAAGAGAAACATTTTCCCTGGCGGAGGTGTAGTTTTGTGGGCCTCAGTCTCCCATGTGTAAATGGGAAGGGACTACCTGATGCCACGTGCAGGAAGAGTATGTGCTCTGGCATCAGGCAAACCTGGCTTTGAACCAGGTCTCTGCCACCAACTAGTTGTGCCACCCCTGGACCAATTCTTCAGCCTTTCTTAACTTCAGCTTCATCATGTCTAATAAGGGGTACCAATGCCTTCTTGCTGTAAGAAATAAGTGAGATAATTCATCTAAAGTGTTTGGCACATAGTAGGAGTTTTATGTTCATTCTTACTAGATATTTACACTGTTTACACAATTGAGGATGCCTCTGAAGGCATCTGAAGCAGAGAATACAAAATGTGTACAATGTGCACATGTTTTTGTAAATAAAACACACCCTGTGCATATGGAGAGAACTGTCCTGAGATGGGAGCAGTGACAGTGTTCTCCCTGGCATTGTAACGGTTTTCTGTTTTGAGCAGATGCACGCTGGGGAGAAACAGGGCTACTCACAGATGGGAGAGAGAGGTCAGGTCATTGAAGGAGCCTTCAGGGACGCTCGAGATGTCGTTGCCGTGGAGGGTTCTGAAGCAGAAGCACAGATCAGAAGGTAACAGCTCTGAACTCACTACCCTCTCTTGGTGTCCCAGGCTGGCCCAGTCACCCCTCCGTGCACTCCGAGCCCTGCCACCAGCAGCCGGAGGGGGCGTCCCCTTCACGTCAGGGGCACGGATGTTTCCATGCCCAGCTCAGCAGCAGAGATGTCGGGTGTAGAGGGTTTGGGAAAGACAAAGATGGGCTTTTGAATTAGATGGATTTGGGATGGAATCAGCAACCAGCCCCTTTCAGCCGGGGAACACTGCGTAAGTCACTTTCCTTCTTGGGCCTCCATTTTTGCACCTGAAACAGAGACAGCTGGCTACCTAACGGAGGCATTGTGTTTTCAGAGGTAATGTGAAGAACTGTGTTTGAGACCGTAAGTTCCAGAGCTGTGCTGTGCTGCGTGCATTCAGACCCCGACTCTGTCGCTTACCAGCTGTGTGACTGCGGGCTGAGTTACTTACCCTCTCTGGGCCTTGGTTTCCTATTGTAAAATGGGAATGGAAGTAAAAGGATTTGCCACAGCAGCTGGTTGTGGGTACATCAGTCCATGTGGAGCCTGGCATTCTCTGAGCACTAAATGGTTACCCATTATTAATATTCACAAAAGGGTCTTGAAGAATGTCTGGTACAGATCAAGAAACTGGTTCTCTCCATATCCACCTGGAGAGATTTTAAGGGGGTGGAGAAATGCTATCAATCCCAGTTCAGGTGACAGAGGGAGATTCCCTGGAGCCGGGCTCTCATCTTGAGGGGCAGAGCTGGCATCAGCTACACATCTGTGTGGGTCTCTAGCTTGTGTGCATTTTCCGACAGTACGTCTGAGGGGCCAGCAACCTGCCTGGCATTAATCACACCTCTCTTCACTCTGCGGGGGAGTAGCTGGGAGCTACTGTCACCTGCAGAGTGGTGGCACGTACTGAACTTTCAATAAATGCCTGGAGAACAGGTCTGTGAAAAAAATTGAAGGAACACGGCTCTACTGCTCAAGTAACATGAGCAAATCCACAATTCATGGGTTGTTCCCTCCGTGGACGGATGAATCATGCACGGCCCACCAAAGGATCCCCAAACTGATGACTCACTTTGGATCTGGCCCGTGAAACGCAAGGTGGGTGACAGTGGCAGAAACTCAACGGTTTCCTTAGTGCCTCTGGGCACCGTCCCCTGGGCTGCGAAGGGAGCCCTAGTTAAAACAAAGAGGTGATGAACGTTGACCATGGAAGTGTGAACAGGATGATAACTTATGAATCTGCTCTTCTGTTTTCCTTTTAGCTGAGGCTGGCCTGCCCTGGGTCTTCAGCTGACATAGAGACATGAGCTTAACTACACTTAATAACGAACAGGGCTGCTCAAGCTGGCTGAGCTTTGGCGCTAATACGTATGCAGATTTCTGAGCCCCATTCCCAGAGATTCGGATTCAGTAGGCCTGAGATGCTGCATGGCTAACACGCTCCCAGGTGATGCTGCGGTTCCTGGTCCTCTGGACCACACTTAAGTGTCTGCCTCATTACCATAAGCGCCTCCCCTTCCCCCTCTGCCCAGATCCCTGGTCTCCTTGAGGGGCAGGGTGAAAGCTATCCGCAACACTTCAGCAGCCAGGAAATAGGATGAGGGTAACCAGTCCTCTGAAGAGTGTTCCTGGTAGCTCCTCACCATCCTGGGTAAGGGGCTGGAAGCACTTCTTAGCTCCTTCATCAGTACCATGTAGTCTCTCATTCATGTGGTTATTTATAAATCACACCGGCTCCCGCCTGCTATTAGCTTGGATGACTCCACGGCTGCTTGCTGTTTGGCAAACGCACCCAGCCCCACTGTTAATCATTTCCCAATGCAGCTCGGGCCCCTGGAGAGGCACAAAGCCCTAATATAAAAACACCAAATGACCCAGAGGCAGCTTTGGTGCCGTGACTCCTGCATGTCACACTCCCATTTATGATGAGCTGAGCCGCTGAGATCTCTCTCCGCTGCAGAGTAATGGGGCTGTAATTTACTGGGACGATGCTAAAGAAACCTGCCCGCACTGCAGCTTCTTGCTCCTGGGCTGGCCCCCAAAGGACTCCTGAACGTCCAACCACCCTCCTAACGGATGCCAGGGAAGCGGGACAACTGTGCCCCCGCAGGAAGCACTAGGCACTGCCCCCTCTAACCTCGCCTTCTCCCGTACACCTCACTGCGGCCTGGGCCTGGCAGGCAACTCTGAACTCAGCATGACTCATCTTTAAGCACCTGGGAAGCCTTTCTCCCCCCTGACTCTTTGGAGGTGTCAAAGCAGACCAGGGAATTTCAGGATGTAGCTGAGGGCATTATTAGAGCAACCGGAGGGCAAGATCACCCCCTGTCCACGCTGGGTTGTCTATCCCCAGGTGCTCACAGTGTGCATGACAGATGGCAGGAATGTCCTTGTCCTAAATGTGGGGTGGGGGTGGGTGAATTCTCTTCTGAGCAAGCCAGGCCACTCCCGGGTGACCTGGGGGTTAACGTCTGGAGCCAGATGGCCTGTGTTCAAATCCCTGTTCTGATAATCCCTGTCTGTGCGACCTGAGACAACGGACTGATTCTTTCTGTGCCTCAGTCTTCTCATCTCTAAAATGGAGGAACTCTTAGTATCTCCTTGTGGTAGATACTTGTTTGGGGGTGTGCGTTGATCAACATCACTCTCCTCTTTTCTGTAGTGGTTCCTCCGTCTTCCACTGGGGACTCACCCCCTCCTCACTTCTCAGTCCAAGCGGTTTGGCCTCATGGGCAGAGCTATGGCCCAGGTCGGCCCAACCGGAGTCACAGCGATGGGGCTGAGGCTGAGTACGTGGCCTAAGCGGGCCAGTGAGGGGCACTTCTGGGGCTTTCTCTGGTAGGTTCATCTTGAGGGGTAGAGACTTATTTCTGACAGTACCACTGGAGTTCCTGCATCCAGCCCTAGAACCTAATGTTCTACTGAATTTTTCGGTTACCTGCATCAATAAATTCTCTTTTTCTGCCTGAGGTGGTTTGAACTGATTCACTTCCCCGTTAGTCAGGAAGGGATCTCATATACTGCTTGCTAAGCTGGTTGTAAGGATTTAAAGATACAATGCAAGTGGTTCAGCTGGAGCAGGACTCCATGCAGGGCCCACACACGATGTTAGCGAGGGTTGTTGCAAGCACGGTCACGACTCCTTCCCCTCCATGTTCTTGGACGTATTTCGGGCCATTCCTCTCAAGGCATGACTCACCTAGAGTAGAAACCTTATGCAGAGGTATCATTTCAAAGGTAGCAGTGAGTCCCGTGTTGGGATTCCAGGACTGCCGCACATGGAGTTTCTGATGTATTCCCAGGGCACATGCCCTTCCTGACTTCTGGGCCTCTGTTGGGGAATTTATATTTCCTCTGCCTCTTTTCCCTCCATTTTTAAAAACTGAAGTATAGTCAGTTCACAACGTTGTGTCAACTTCTGGTGTACAGCATAATGTTTCAGTCATACGTATACACACCTAGATTACTTCTCATATTCTTTTTCATAACAGGTTACAAGATACTGAATATAGTTCCCTGTGCTATACGGCAGAAACTTGCTGTTTACCTATATATAGTACTTATTATCTACAAATCTTGAACTCCCAGTTCATCCTTCCCCACCCCCTTCCCCATAAGTTTGTTTTCCATGTTTGTGAGTCTGTTTCTGTTTTGTAAAAACGTTCATTTGTGTCCTTTTTTTAAGATTCCACATGTAAGTGATATCATATGGTATTTTTCTCTTTCTGGCTTACTTCATTTAGAATAATGATCTCCAGGTCCATCTATGTTGCTGCAAATGGTATTACTTCATTCCTTTTTATGGATAAGTAGTATTCCATTGTGTATGTGTATATACGTGTATATATACACATACATATATATACATACCACAACTTTATCTACTCATCTGTCGATGGACATTTAGGCTGTTTCCATGTCTTGGCTATTGTAAATAGCGCTGCTATGAACACTGGGGTGCATGTGTCTTTTCAAATTATAATTCCCTCTGGATATATGCCCAGGAGTGGGATTGCTGGATCATATGGTAAGTCTATTTTTAGTTTTTTGAGGAATCTCCATACTGTTTTCCATAATGGCTGCACCGAACTGCATTCCTACCAGCAGTGTAGGAGGTTCCCTTTTCTCCACAGCCTCTCCAGCATGTAACCTTTGTAGACTTTGTAATGATGGCCATTCTGACCGTTGTGAGGTGATACCTCATTGCAGTTTTGATCTGCGTTTCTCTGATAATTAGTGATATCGAACATTTTTTCATGTGCCTATTGGCCATTTGTATGCCTTCACTGGAGAATTGCTTATCTAGGTCTTCTGTCTATTTGGGGATTTGGGGTTTTTTTACTTAAAAAAATTTTAAGTAGTGGTTTCTTATTTATTTATTTGGGAGGTATTAGGCTTATTTATTTATAACGGAGGCTCTGGGGACTGAACCCAGGACCGTACGCATGCTAGGCATGAGCTGTCCTGCTGAGCTGTACCCTGCGCCCCTGGAATGTTCTTCACTCCTATCCCTATTTAGGTAATTTCCCCTGGCATCTCAGGCTAAGCTTTGGGAGCAGGAGTTAAGAGCAGTGGTTCTGAGAGCAAGTCTCGGCTTCAAATCTCAACTTTATTCTGTGCTGGTGGTGTCACCTTGGGAAAGCTACTCAATCTTGCCAAGCTTCTGCTTCCTCATCTAGGAAATGGGGATAATAGTGGGATATTCTTCCTAGAGTTGATGGGAAGAGTGAATATGATGATGTCACTAAAGCATTCAGCCCAGTGTGCAGTGCATGGTCACGGCTGAATAAACGCGATATCTATCTTTCAGGAAGTCTTTTTGATGGCCAACTCTGGGTTACGTCCTGACTTGTATTTCTGTGGCTCTTCCACAGATATGCCCCTGTATTGTGGTTGCCGACTTCCTTGTCTGTTTCCTTTTCCAGACCATGACCTCTCTGGAGCAGGAACTGTGCTTCATTCCCTCTTTCCGCCCCTAGTGTTTAGCGCAGCATTTAACTCACAGTAGGCATCTGGGAAAGGATGCATAAGTGAATGATCTTGAGGAAGTCATTCAACCTTTCTGAATCTATCTCCTTGTCTTAGACATGAGTGGTGTGGACAGAATAATTTCTAAGACTCACTCCTCATTTATAAAATTCAAAATTAAACTTTTTTTTTTTTTGGAGGCACCAAAGGGTCAAACAAGGGCCATGATTTGAAGGTCACAAGGAGTCACCTTCTGGCTCACCAGAACTGTCTAATGTTCAACAGCTGGTCAAACATTATTTTGATGTATTTATGGGAGAGGGTCAGTTCTGCATCCTTCTGTTTTGCCATCTTGAAGCCCCCTCAGTCAAAAATGGAACGAGGTTGTCTGGGAAGGGAGGGAACGCGCTCTCGGTCTCTGAAGATCATCAGGCAAAGGGCAAATTGAGCCCTAGGCAGAGAAATCTTAGAGAGAATCCAGGCACTGGGTGAACAGTGAAGAACAGCCCCATGTGCATACACAGCATATTTCAGGGACTAGGAGCTGAAAATACAGAGGATGATGAATGATAATCCTGTTGGCTCTGTCATGTGCACACTGAATCAGCCCTCCCAGTGCTAACTGATTCCAGGTGGCCCTCCTGTGGCTGGGGCTGCAGGGTGACAGTTGGGACCACACGCATATAAGGCATGTGGCTCAGTGTGGGGCAAAGATCAGGGAACACACAGATCCCTGGAGAAGGACTAGAATGTCCATGAGAATGTGCTCTTGCTGCTATTTTTAGATTAGGACTAAAGTAGGGAAAGCTTATTTTCACACAATGTTTTGTGCTCAGAGCTCCTTGTCTCTGAAATGTATTCATATCCACCTGCCAATACACACACACACACACACACACACGTGCGCGCACACACACTCTCTCTCTTAAATGTCTTTTTTCTTGCTTTCTGGAAGACTTGTTGGCCCTTGTCTATGGCTGAACCTTGAGGCTTATTCTCCTCCCTCACCCCAAACTGCCAGCATCCCTGGGTCTCTGACATTTTAATCAAATTAATGAAACTCTTCAGAATTGGCAAAAGAATATACAAATGTCCAAATGCAGTTACAGATGCTGCAATTTCCGATTTCAAAAATCATATTCTGAAAGAATGAAATAATGCCATTTGCAGCAACATGGATGGACCTAGAGATGATCAGACTAAGTGAAATTAAGTCAGGCAGAGAAAGACAACTATGACGTCACTTTTGTGTGGAATCTAAAAGAATGATACAAGGGATACAAAGCAGAAATAGACTCTCAGAAGAAACCTATGGTTACTAAAGGGGGAAAGGAGGGGAAGGGATAAATTTGCAGTTTGGGATTAACAGATACATACTACTATATATAAAATAAACACAAGGACCTATTGTACAGCACAGGGAACTACATTCACTATCTTGTAATAACCTATAATGGAAAAGAATCTGAAAAAGTATGTGTATATATATAAGTGTGTATGTGTGTGTGTGTATGTATGTATACACACACGTATATATATAAAGCTGAATCACTTTGCTATACATCGGAAACACTGTAAATCAACCTATACATCAATAAAAAAAAATTTTAAATCCTATTTTGTTTCTCAACCCCCCAAACTATACATGTTACTGGCTTCATTCATCTTCAACTTTGTTTTCACTTATTACAGAAACGACTATATTAACAGTTTGCTATCAGTGGGTCTTCTCATTTGCCCATGTCCCCTTACAGTCCTTCTCCATCGTCATCCATGTTCACAAGGTACAGCTGTAACATGTATACCGATCAGTGTTATTTCCCCACATCACGCTAAGTGGTAAACAGGTTCCCACACTGCTATCTAGTTTTCCTCTTTGCCTCTTTTAATAATTGCACTTCATCAACCGGTTGCCTCGTGCTTTCCTTGAACGCTTCCCCACTGTGGCACTGCTGGGTAATATTTAAAATTTAGGTTAAAAATAACAGTGCAACCAAGATCTTAATACAGAGAACTCTTCTCTCTCTCTCTTTTTTTTTTTTTTTGGATTAGCCTGTAGTAAAAATTCCTAGATGTGCAATTACCAGGAGAAAGGATACAAATACCATAAAAGAAATGTAGGTCATAAACACTAAAATTTTTCCTGCATTGGCCCTTATGCAGAAAATGGTTGCTCCCCACTGAGGTAGATGGTTGGAATGAGGGCCTTTAAGATTCCCTTTTTATCTGCGAGATCCCATGATTCTAAAATGATGATGCGAAAAGCCTACTCGTGCTGAACTCAAGAAGCACGTGCAAGGGGTTTGCGTGCGGACTGCTGGCGAGCTGATGACAGCCGTGGATCCGCAGCAGGACCAGCAAGATGCTGAGGGAGGAGGAGTCCCCGGAGAGGGGGTGAGGGGCGCCCCACTGCTCTGGCAAACAGACAGATGGACAGGCAGACATTCTCTCCCTTTCTCCCTCTCACATGTGGAACTGCCCCAACCAGAACTGCTCCAATTATGAACATATACACACAGATTCCATTAAAATGGCAGGTCCCACCCTCTGGCAGCAAACCTGTGCCCAGAACCGGAAGACTGGGACAGGAGACAACACGTTGGGATTGAGGTGGGGGGATGGTGGGAGGTGGAGGGGGGAGTGGGTCCAGCCCCAGCCAATGAGACGAGCCCGCTGTGCTCAATTTGAAGCAGGGAAATGGTTCTGCTGATGTCTCCATCCTCAGGCTCCCCAGAGAAGGTGGATGATAAATAAGTGGCAATAACAGATTGCACGCTGTCGGTGCAGGCACTTCTTTGCCCCCAGAGAATTGATTTTTAATAACAGCACAGATGACATGTGGCAGGAGTTGTCGCTGACACTGGTGTTTCATGGGCCTCAATAAATCACATCAGCCTGGAGGCTCTGGAATGGACCCGCTCGTTGGGTGCTGTTTGCCCACTGTCACTGGGTCCTGGGAAGGATCCCGGGGTCTGCAACCTCCTGACTGCTGAATCTTGGGCCAGTTACTTGACCAGTCTCGGCCTCAGTTTTCCCATCTTTAAAATGGGCATAGTCCCCTCAACCTCAGAGCACTGTTGCAGAAAGTTGAATGAGGTAATGACCATGAAAAGCTCCATAAAATATGGTTATCACTCTTCTAGTAATAATGGGCCAGAAGGGTAAGAAGGTGATAGGTTTGGGGGCAGAGGATCTGGCATCCCTGTCCTCATGGGAGTATCATTCAAAAGGTTCTCCCTTGTCAACAAAATAGGTGCACGATGAGAAGGCACGAAAATCAGGTGGCAGTTGGGCCTAGGGTTAAGGGCGGCAGTAGGGCGCCACTCCTGCGCTTGCAAGTGCTGACGTGAGAAGAGTCGTAACAAATGAATATTTACACAGTGTCTGCCCATGAGGCAGAGCCACGCTAAGTGCTTTACATACAGTATCTCATTTAATCCTCATACGACCCTGTGAGGCGATCACCATCGTTATCATGGGTGATTTCACGGATGGGAAGACACACAGCCGGGGAGGGCAGAGCCGTGCCTGGAAAGCAGGGGACTCCGTGGCCATCTGGTCTTTGCTCAGAGCTCATCTGCCTCAGTTGGCCATCCGCTACCCATGTGCAGGCCAGGGCCATGTAGGTGTCTTAAGGTGACAAGTTGTAAGGGAGCTGGCATGAAGGCTGCAGACTGCAGATCCCTGTTCAAAGGGGTGGGACTGCCCAGCCCTGCAGGAAGGCAGAGGGAAACCCTGGGACAGCCAGTTCTCTCCATTTTCCAAGACAGTGTAGAAATGAGGGCTTATATGAGAAACCTCCTGATATTTAAATGCTGGCCACTTATTAAAACTCTCAAGATCCTCTCTGGGTCAACTCAGTTGCTAACGGAGTGCTGTCTGTGCGCTGGCCCTGGGCTTCCAGCTTGTGCTCGCTGATCCACGAGCTTGGTCTCCCTGCAGAGGTTCACAGCGTTTACATCGCCCCTCTGAAGCCAGGGGGACCAACTGTGAAACAACGATCGTCAGTATACCGGAGCTGTGTAACTGCGCATCCTAACCCCCACAGGGAGGTGGTGCTAGGGATCCCATTTTGCACATAAAGAGGAAGAAACTCAGAGGGGTTAGGGACGTGCTTCAGGTTCCACAGGAGGTGGTGGGCTGGAACCGGGAACGGCTGGCTCTTAAGCATTCGCGGTCTCTGCCAGATTGAGCAAATTCAGAGAGCTGGGTGGGGAGGTTCGGGTGGGGGCAGAGTGCGCTGTGAGCCAAGGAGAGCGGGGACCAGGAGTGCTCAGCCCCGCCCGCTGTTCCCCGTGCACAAGGGGTACTCACAGCACGCGGAGGGACCGCAGCCCGTAGAAGGAGTGGACGGGGATGCAGCGCAGCTGGTTGTAGCTCAGGATCCTGCAGAAGAGGACACACAGGCTCTGTTGGCCCTTCCTGTTCTCAGTGCTGATGCATCCGTTGTCCACACCGTGGACCAGCCAAAGCAAACGGTTCCTCTACCTCCCCAGTGTTAATACACTGACAAAAATCAGCCTACCGACCAAAAGGAGAGAAACATCCCCCACAGCTCCAGGAAGCTCACTGGCTTCATTTCCCAGTTTGCTCCTAGGTCTCCTAGCAGGCTGGCTCCCTAACCAGCTTTGCCATCACCTCCGTCTATTGTCCAATGGTGAGTGCTTACAGCCTGCAGAGCTAATGGGAAATAAATGGGTCCGAGCAAAATAAAACTGTGTAGGGAAACCCTCCACTGGGAAAGAAAGTTCACAAATCACAGGAGGTTTTCCACAGAGGAACTTCTTCAGCAGTAATTACTAGGTGCCGACTTCTCTCTAACCACCCAGACAGTGACGTTCTGACCTACTTTATTTTCCTTCTGATGACTAAGGCCTGCCCTGTGCTGGGTCAGCCACAGCCCTGAGGATCACTACGGCAGAGAATGTAAGCCTGAGGGGACAAGGGAAGGATGGCCACAGGCCACTTAGTGCCAGGCCCATGGGTTTTTTGTTTGTTTGTTTTTTTTGGGGGAAGGTAATTGGGTTTTTATTTATTTATTTATCATGGAGGTACTGGGGATTGAAGCCAGGACCTTGCGCATGCTAAACACATACTCTACCACTGGGTTACACCCTCCCTACTCAGGCTCATATTAAACACAACACCACACTGTACTCACAGGGTGGAGAGGTGAGACATGTTGCTGAAGGTGTAGTTGGTCAGCACGCCAATGCTGTTGTTGCTCAGGTCACTAGGAAAAGTAAGCAGAAGGGTCACTCTGTACCGTTAGTTGCATCCAAAGGAGGTCATCCCCAACTTTCACACATGCATGCATGCCTGCTATCCATCCATCAATCTGCCTACCCATCCATTCATCCGCCCATCCATCCATCCACTCATCTGCCCATTCATCCATGTATTTGTCCATCTGTCCACCCATCCACCCATATGTTGGTCCATCTAACCATCTGTCCACCCACCTGTCCTCTGTCCATCTGCCTATTCATCCATCCATCCACTCACCCATCTATTCACTGACCCACTCATTAGTCCAAATGTTCATTTTTTAGTTGAAGATTTATTCAATCATTCAAATACTTGTGTTTCATTCATTCATCCACTTATTCAGCTATTCAATCAATGATGTCTATCCATACATTTTATTCTACCAGCAAAACATAACACATAAGGTAACAATTCCTCCTTGTTCTAGTGCTTTTTCTCCCTGATCAATTCTTCCTCTCCCAGTCCCTCCACCTTCCCTCTCGTCTAGCATTCATTTATTCCATCTTCTCAGATTCTCTCCTAGGGAGAATGAGGCTGGTGGGAGAGTGGTCCTCTGCCAACGGCAACCTCCAGTTTCTCCCAGAGCAGTGGCTCTCAACACTAGCTGTACACTAGCATCACCTGAGGAGCTCTATGTCCTCCAAAGCCTGGGTTTCATGCCCAGATATTCTGATTTAATAGGTCTAGGATGGGCCTGAGCATCAGTATTTAAAATAAAACCCAGCTGAGATGATTTCTATAATCAGCTGAAGCTGAGGGCCATTGCTCCAGGGCTCCCTGCCCCCTAAGCAGACAGGGCATCTTTAAACTACCACTTGCTCAAGGATCCGGGGTGATCTACTGGCAAGATGGTGAGGCTGTTGAGGGATGAAGCTCAGGGGACGCCTCGCTTCCTACACCCCCTGCCCCTAGGCCCAGCATTTCTACTCATTCAGGAGTTTCCGTGGGTTTGGGCAGACTTGGAGCCAGTAGCAGCTCCCACCTGAAGGAACCTCAGTTTGAACCATCTCCTTAGAACACTTTTGAGTAACTAAAGGAGGAGGAAGAAGAAATGCTCATTAGTGCTTTTAGCAAACACATGGGCAGCTGCAGCTTGCAAGAAACTGAAGACTGAGGGGTCTCAAGAATTTAACTGGGAGCCTGGAAGCTCAGAGGCTCTAAGCCAAGGAGGAAGGTGGTGCAGGTGGCCAACGATGCCAGGATCTGGGTACTTCTGCACGAAGTTCTCACTGGGTAAGACCTGGCACATCCGGCTGGTCCGTTCTTCCCGGCTGCCTCTTGCTACTCCATCCAGGAAGAAAAGTGCAGGAGTGCCGCAAAGCCCGCCCCGCCGCCCTCCCCACCCTCCCCACCCTCCGCATCAGTTTCCTGAGCTCCCCCAGGAGAGAAAACTACATGTCACACTGAGGCTGGGCTCCTTACATGAGTGTCAGGTGTCGGAGAGTGGACAGCTCCCTGGGCACGGCTGTTAAGTGGTTTCCTTCCAGGTACCTGAAAGAGAGATGCATAGTCATGCCGGGGAGAGAGATGCCGGACACACTGCCATCTTGTCGAGATGCCTCCCCTGACTTCCCAGGCTGGTCCCGTTTTATTCTCTCCTAGCTCTTTTTTTTCCCCCACTTCAAAGCACATACTACATGTGTTATTTAATATTCATTTGTGTGATTGTTCAACTAACGACACTTTTTCCAACGGGGCTGCTAAGCTCCATGATGGCAGGAGCCCAGGGATGGAGCCCACCAAGACTGTGTACAGAGTGGCACCCAGCAGGTGTTCACTAAGTTATCAGTTGCATAAAGGAAGCACTCACTTTGTACCTGGTCCTCACGATACACTTATGTGGCAGAGAGTCACAGTTGAGAAAACAGAAATTCAGAGATGTTAACACATTTGCCCAAGGTCACACAGCGAGCAAGTGGCTGAGGTAGGACTCAAACCCAGGTCTCTCTGACTGCAGTCTTACCACAGTTCCATATGGCCTCTACTTAGCTGCCAGAGGGTGCAGAGAGCTGAGCCGTGACTCATCTTAACCCCGATTCAGTGCTGCGTATCTCTGATGTGCATCCGGAAGCGCAGACACAGGGGCATGTTTCTGGATCCCTGTGCTGTGGCTCCCAGCACGTACGGAAGGCGAAGGGGTTCAGAATGAGGGCAGACCAACAGAAGGGGACTCCTGGACGGGCCAAGGCTGAGCCTAGACCAGCCTGGAATTGGGGTGGCTGCACTTCAGACACTTGTGTGTGGCTGAAGACAGAAGGAAGTTTTGTTTTGATCATGAATTACAAAGGTTACTACTACCTTCAAGAGGGGACACGGGGCAATTCACTCACTCCCACCCTTGCTGTAAACGCCTTTCCCTGGGCTTCCTGTTGCTCTCCGGACGAAACAGCAAAACCTTTAAGATGGCTTATAATGCCTGCTCTGATCCCCTGGGTGAGGCTCCCTTGATATAAAGCTCAGTTTCCTCTCTCATAACAGCCAACATCGAGCTCGGCTGTTCGTTGGCACCGTGCCTGCCTTAGGCTCCGTGAAGGCAGATCCTAGGTCTACCATCTTTTAGCGCAGGGCTTCTCAAGCTGTAATATCTACATGAATCAGCTGGGATCTTGCTAAAACTCAGATTCTGATACAGCAGATCTGCCGCCAGGTTGGAGAGCCTGCATCTCTGATAGGCTCCCGGGAAACAGTGGAGGGTCCTGATCTGCAGGCCACGTGCTGCAGAAGGAGGTGCTAGTGCCCAGCCTGGCCTCCAGGAGACCCAGCACAGAGTGATTGAATGGAATGAAATGGGTTAAAATACGATATGGCTAAGTCTGTCAGTGACCAAACCAGGCTTAGCCTAAAGGACAAGTTCAACTGAGTATTACTTAAATGAAGGCCAAGTGACTTTATTCCCTTGGCTGGCCCTGAGGGAGCCTCATGGCACAGAACACTGGGCAGGACCCCACATGGTCTTTGGTTGCCCCAGCATGTTGGATTAATGTCCCTTTGGTCCTCAGGCTTTGTTGTGCATCTATTACGTGCTAAGAACTATGCTAGATGCTGGGGGAGATACAAAGATGAACCAGACCCCATTTCTGCCTTCAGGGAGCTTGATCATCTGGCTTAACATTCAGCCACATACACATTTAGATCATGCCCTCAGGCAGAGGAGCTAAGAGAAATGAATTCACTGATGTATTCATTTATTCAGGCAGGAATATTTATTGGGCAAACGCAATGTGCCAAGTACCGTATATATTGGTGAATTAGGCAGGGATGGTGTCTACTTTCTGGTATTTAAGTATCTAACGGGTGTGTGGGAAGGAGGGATGGGGAGAGGGAGCAGGGGAATTAGAGGAGGGGAGAAAGAGAGAAGGAGGGAGAGAGAGAAGAGACACACATAAAGTCACGTAAATTATAAATTGTCACGTGTGCTTCGGAGGAAAGGAAGAAGGTGGTGTGATAGAGAGAGCCAAGGGCTTACTGCAGAAAGATGCAGCCAAGGAGGAGACGCAGCACAGGAGACTACAGCCTGAACTTGAACGGAAGAAGCTCCAGGAGGCCAGAGTCTGGCGGGTGAGGGGAGGAGCGGGAGGCAGGGCAGATCACACCGTTACCAGTTTATCCATCTGTCAGGATGGCTATTACCAAACAGGCAAGAGCAACACGTGTCAGCGAGCGTGTGCAGAAAAGGGAGCCCTGGAGCACTGCTGGTGGGCCTGAGAATCGGTGCAGCCACTACGGAGAACAGTATGGAGATTCCTCAAAAAAATTAAAAATAGAACTACTGTATGATCCAGCAATTCCACTTCTGAATTTTTTCGAAGAAATAAATTCAAAGTGTTTATTCAAAGAAAATGAAAACACTAAATTTGAAAAGATATGTGAACCCCTAAGTTCACTGTGGCCAACAAGTTCACTTCTGGGTATTTATCTAAAGAAAATGAAAACACGTGTTTGAAAGATATCTGCACGCCAATGTTCATAGCAGCCTTCTTTACAATAGCCCACATATGGAAGCAACCTAAGTGCCCATCAACAGGTGAATCCATACAGAAGATGTGGCACACAGCTACAATGGAATACTACTCAGCCATAAAAAAGAATGAGATTCTGCCATTTGCAGCAACGTGCATGGATCTGAAAGGTATTATGTAAGCAAAGTAAGTCAGACAAAGAAAAACAAATATTGTATGATTGCACTTAAATGTGGAATCTAAAAACCAAAGCAAACAAAACAAAACAGAAACAAACTCACAGACACAGAGAACTGGTGGTTGCCAGAGGGGAGGGGAGCCAGGGGATGGAAGAAATAGGTGAAGATGATTAAGAGGTACAAATTTTTAGCTATAAAATTAATAAATCACAGGGAGGGAATGTACAACATAAGGAATATAGTCAATAGTACTGTAATTGGTCTTATTGGGCAATCATTTCATAATGTATAAAAATATTGAATCACTATGGTGTACACCTGAAGCTAACATATTATATATTAACTGTAACTCAATAAAAAACCCCAACCCCCTCTAAAAACCAAAATGCAAGGAGAGGCCATGACTGCAGACAGGTGCAGGGGCTGGTGTTTCCAAGAGCTCCCTGAAAACCCCTTTCCCAACATCACCTGTGGGGCACTCACGCTCTGTGTGGTCATTTGGCCCTGCCCCTCATCACTGAGGGGCTAGTGGTGGTGGGGAGGAGCAGACATATGGGGGAGGCTTCCAGCTTTCTCTGCTAGCCAGGAAGGGTGTGTGGGGGGGGTGGTAGGGGTCTGTGCAGCTGAAGGGGGGCAACCGCCCACTGCCCTGCAGGAGGTGTTTTGTGGACGGCGTGGCACGCAGGGAAGCTGGGAGGCAGGAGCCGGATGAATGAGCAGGGCTGACTGGGAGATGCTGGTCCAGAGAGCACCTCTGCTGGAGGGAGACTAATTAACCCCGAGGGAGGGAGCGGCTTGAAGGAGCCTGGCCTCACACCGGCAGTGACCTCTCACTCTTCTGCTGCTCATTCTCTCACTCTTGTTTGTTTGCTTCAATTATTTAGCAAACCTGAGGCATCTAAGACAAGACCCGGAATAAGATGCCAAAACTCCAGGTCTCCTTGGCAAGCACACTGGAGGGTGGGCCCAGGGCGTGGGCTTGCCCTGTGGCTTGAGGTAAGTTACTGAACCTCACACACAACACAATGACAAGGACGACAGCAAAACCCAAACAAAACTCACCAGCACTAGCTGAGGTGTATATCCCAGTGCTTTGGGAGAGAGACTCCAGTCTGTTATCTCATTTAACTCTTTGGAGTTGAGGGGTGTATTTTGCTGGGTATTTTTGTCCATTTTATTGGCAAGAACACTGAGGCTCAGAGAGGTAAGCAGAAAAGCTCAGGACCCAGGATCTGAACTCAGATCTGCTGGACTCCAGGGCCCAAGAAGTCAGCCCTGGGCTATTTCATCTCACCACTTTGTGCCCCTTATTTTCACTCTTGGTCATCTCAGCCCAAGAGGACGTGCTCTGCTCTGTGTCACTGATTTGCTCCTTCGCCCCGACCAGAATGTCAGCTGCACGAAGCAGGGGGTTTTGCGTGTTCTGTTTCCTGCTGCGTCCTAGGGCACTGTATAGTGCTCAGCTCGTAGCAGGGCCTCAGATCCTTGTTGAATGAATGAATGAATGAACGTGAAGAAAGGCCGTTCACAGGACCCTGGATTAAAAACACAGAAACCTACAGTAGTCTCAAGGAGCGCCCTGGGCCTGGCCCAACTCCACCTGCAGGGCAGGCCATGCTCCACAAATGCACCCATTTGCTGAGCAGTTGAATAAATGACCACTGGGATGCAGGGATGCTGACGGCATCCTCACCTGACACAGGGATGTTCAGGACCCTGGAGGATGGACGACACGACACAGATGATCCTGGAGCTCAGCATGCCAGTTCCCCCGGGTTCCAGCCTGGCTCCGGGCAGTGCTGTGCCAACCGCATCAGCCTCTGTCCCTGCTTAAATTCCTGCCCTGTCCTCCACTGCTTGTTGGAGAAGGGCCACCCGACTCTTGCCCAAACCCTGCCAAGCCTTTTGTGGTCTGTCCTGAATCAGTGAGGGTTCTCCAGAGAAACTGACCAACAGGGAATATGAGTATATTACACACACACACACACACACACACACACACACACACACACACACACACACACACACACACACGTATGGAGACAGAGAGAAAGAATTTATTTTAAGGAAGGTCAGGCCAGCAGATTGGAAGCTCAAGCAGGATTTTTATGTTACAGTCTTGAGGCAGGATTCCACCTTCTCCAGGAAACCTGTTTTTTGTTCTTAAGGCTTTCAACGGACTTTACGAGGCCTGTCTCCACAGTAGGGAGGGTAACCTCCTTTACTTCAAAAGTTAACTGACTGTAGATGTTGACTGCATCTACAAAGTACCTTCATGGCAATATCTAGCCCGTGTTTGCTCAAACAACTGGGCACCAAAGCCTGGCTGAGTTGACTCATGAATTTTACCCTTGCAGTCTCGGCCTGCCTCTCTGGCTCTTCTTACACCAAACTCTCCCTCGATCTCTGGTTCCAACTCCACTGACCTTACCCCTCTGTGAACGCTCAGTGCCCCTCTTTAGGGGGGCAGGTCTTGGTACTGCTGGTCCCTCTTCTCCCTCCTTGTCTAGTTAACTCACCCAGACGCTCAGACCCCAGCTCAAGCACTGCTTCCCTGATGTCATCCCCCACGCCCACCGGTGATGCCCTTCGTGTGACTTTGTGACGAATGGGGCAGAGCCACGCCTGTCTGGCTCACCACAGCATCCGGTACACTAGCTGGCAATAGCAGATGCTCAGGAAACATCACCTGTGTGATGAAAACCCCAGAACTCCCCAGGTGGAGCTGCAGTTGGCATGCAGAGCCAAGTGGGAGCGGCAAGGGAGCTGCTTTAAGTGCAGAGCATCCCTGGCGACCTGGCATTGCAGCTCAGAGGACGTGGAATCAAAAAGTTTCACTTCAGAAATGCAGATGCGGCTGTGTGGGATAGCTCTCTTTGTAGGAAGCCCTTCATGAACACTCTGAACTCCAAAGCTGCCTGTAGCCTGCAGCCCAGGCCCCAGAGGGACCCTTTCAGAAGACTGCACTCTTGCCCTGCCAGCCTCAGAACTACCAGAGTATTTCTAGCGGGTCAACCTATGCGTTGATCTGCATTTAAATGCTCTGTTTCAGCCCCAGCACAAGCACACGAGGACACATCTGCCTAGCATGAAAATCCACACAGAGCTCTGTCGATTGAACGGTCCCCATTTCTGTTTCAAGCTTTGTGCTGCTGACAAGGGCCCCATAGAGAACTCTTGGAGCTACTGAATGGTGAAGGAGCAGGAGGGCCGCCACCTTCCAAAAGCCCTGACGCCAGGCCAGGATTCTAACAGGGGGCCTGGGATGATGTGTGCGCAGCTCAGGAGTCAGGCAGCCAAGAAGGCTCATATTCTGGCTCCACTAGCTAATAGCTGTGTGACCTTGGGCAAGTTACTTACCCTCTCTGAGCTTGTGTCACCTCATCTTACAGTGCGGTTGCTAATAATCGCCACCTTGAAGCAATTATGAAGACTAGATGGGAGTCTCTGCGGAAAGCCCTGGAGCAGTGCCTGGCTCCAACAGTTTTGACTTGCTCAATAATGTTTGAACATACACATATGTATATACTTAACCTCTCTGAGCTTGCATCTCATCCATTTACACATGCGTATATGTTCATACGTATAGGGACACACCGAGACAAACAGATCTCTCTGGCCAACAATACATGATTACTCAGAGACAGATAATGATCCCATGGCTGTCTGCTCTCCAGAGTCTGCTTCCAGAGTAATATTTCTAAAATGAGAAACCGATCGTGTCACTTTGCTGCTTAAAATTCTTCCTCGGCTCTGCATTTCTCCTGGGATAAAAAGGCAGCCCTCACCACGGCCTACAAGCACTTACACATCCCCCTGCAAGTTTTCAGGACATGCCCTCCTCTCTGCCCTTCTGTTTGCTGCATCTTATCGTCTTCTTGGTTTCATGACTTAGAGATCTTCCCACCTTGGGGTCTCCATAAAACACGTTCTTCCCACTTCTTCCCCGTTTTCCTCGGAAACACTATTCCATGTCCTATCTGAAATGCTTCATTTACTGGTTAGCTTTTGTATGGTCTTTCTCCCCAACCCCACATTTGGGACATTGGGGATCTTATCTGCCGTGTTAGCTGCTGTGTCCCCAGCTTCTGGGACAGGATCTGACACAATAAACTCAGTGAACACCTGCCTGAGTGAAGGGGGCTTGCTCAGTCCCTCCCACAGATGGCCCTCCCTGCCTGACAGCCTAGAAGTGTCCTCTGCTGAAGCCATCTGCTGAGGTCTTCTCAGGGCCAGGGCTCCTAAGTGCGGCTGCGCCCAGAGCCAGTCTGCTCTCCAAAGATGTGACCAGCTCCCTCCAGCTGGCTGCGGGCAATTTCTGTCCCTCTTCCGGAGCCAAATAAAGGCAAGGACGCAGTCAGTTCTGGTAGTTGCTCTAGAAAGTGCTCTGGGGAGCCTGCCCAGCACAGGAGGTCACAGAAAGCAGCAGCCTCTTCTTGGGCAGCAGCTGGCATTGCTGGGGAAGGTCCAGCTGTCAGGATGGACCCTGCTGGAATCACTGACAGGTCCCTACTGCATCCCAGCAGGGGGATGCGTTTGCCTTCTCCCTGCTTGAATGCAGGCAGCAGGTTCCAAGGAGATGCAGAGCCACCTTCCACAAGTCCCCAACAACACAGGCCACGGGGCAGCGCGCACAGAGACCAGGGCCTCTGCCAAAGGGAGGGAGTTCAGTGGTGAGAGGATGGGCCTTGGGGTCAGACAGACCCAGGCTCATGCTGACGCTCTGCTTCTTGGCAATGTGATCTTAAGAGATTATTCAACCTTCCTGAGCCTCAGTTATCTCATCTGCAAAATGGCTACAATAATGGCTGCCTCGTAAGGTTGTTGGGAGGAGTAAATGAGATCCCACATGAAACAATCTGGTGCAGCTCCCGGCACAGGAAATGCTGCATACATGGCGGCTGTGCTAGACTTCACGCCGTCAGGACATTTTCCCTTGCTTTCCTCAAGGCTGCGCTGGGTAGAACTTCCTGGACTCCTCCCTATCCCAGAGCATATCTGTCCAGGCCACTCATGTGTGCTTGTCCCCTACTGCGCTGCTCTGCCCTTTCTCTTGCACGCACATCTGTCACCCTAACTAGACTGGAGAGGCAGAGAAAGCTTCCTTTGATCTGCATGCTGTACCCCAGACTCCCATCCTCCAGCCCCTTGGAACTAACTAGTGCCGGGCCGGGTCTCACCCTCGCCTTCAATCATTGCATTCTTGTCATCACTTCCTGCTGCACTCACTCTCAAAGAGCTGGGCCCCAGCCCCGTGACCTCCGGGTCAAGCCCCATCCCCATCAGTGGAGTGTGTGTGTGTGTGTGTGTGTGTACATGCCCATCAGTGGTGTGTGTGTGTGTGTGCATGCATGCCTGTACTGCCAGTCTGCTTCCCATGATGCCCTTAATTCACATTCCGACAGAACTTTCTTCCAACAGTGGTGCCTGCAGGGAGGTATGTCAAACTTCCCTTCTCCTCTCCTTGGGATATCAGTGGCAGGACATCAAATCCATGGTCATGGTCCTCAGACCCAAATCAGCATCGGTGCTTCCTGGAGACTGACCAGGGGTGGCCTGTGTGGGAACACTGTTCACCCGCACCGGAGTCTCATTCTCCTTTCCAGCACTCAGGAAGATGCAGGCTTGCAGATTTTGTTTCCAGACCCAGGAAGGTTTGATGTTAGTAAACATTCCCTTCAATGCAAGCAAACAGGTTTTGAGGTGTAATTTCTTCCAGAGTGGTAAGCTTGCATCTAAAAAGCTCATGGTATAGAATACTAGAACTTTCTGAAGCCAATGAGGCCCCCACCTTTGAACAGAGTATTCGTGTCAGTGACCTTGGGGGCTCAGATGTCCCACATCTGTTTCTGCTCTGCTTTTCATAAGACTTTGCAGGCTTGCTTTCAAATCAGGAATTCATGCTGACCTCTCGCGGGTGTCTCTGTGTATTATTTGCCTGACAGTGCGTAATGACTGAGTAGTTCTCAAGTGCTGTCCACAGACACCTGGGAGGGTCCTCCTTCAGGGGTCTATGAAGCTAAAACAATTTTTGCAATAAGATTAAAACCTTGTTCTCCTTTTGCACCATGTGAATCAAACTGCTGGTACCTCAGGGTGAGTCAAGGCAGTGACACCAAATGACCTGTGGTCACTAGATTCTACAGCTCCATGTGCTTGCAGGTAAAAAGGAAAAGCCAGTGTCACTTAAGAATGGCCTCGATGACGCAGTAAAAAGTTACCAGTTGTATGATGCCTTGACCCTTGAGCACTCCACTTTTTAGTGCTGTGTGTGCATATAGCACCCCCACTGTGCAGGGTGTAGACTGGTTGTCCTGAGAAAAAGCACCTGTACAACTGAGTTATAAGCTGAACTAACAGGGTTTTCTTTTTTTTTTTTTTTACAAAACACTATTTTTACTTAAAAGAATGACTTGCAAACAGGTTTTTCAGTGATGTGTATTTAGTAGACAATTTCTTGAAAATGAACGGAGTGAGCTCATCACTTCGAGAGAAACAGCTCACAGTATCCGTGGGAGATGATAAAAATTGAGCTTCCAAGTGAAAATTGAAATTTTAGACAACCTGTAACTGCCACACAGAGCCTGACAGCATACCCTTACTTAAAAGATGTTTCTGATGAGATCAGTGGTGGTATTAACGGCTGTGGCAGATCTGATGCTGTATAATCCCATGTGCCAACCCTGGGAAGATCTGCACAACTGAGTGAACCAGTATTTCCCAAATGATGAGTGCATCCTGTTACAAGATTAAGCACAAGGGCAGGTCCTATTCAAAGTGCAAGGCAGGCCAGTGGATCTTAACGTAACAGAGCCCGAAGAACCCACTGACAGGTTCAGGGTCCACACTACAACCAGCCTTTAAGGAAGTGACCACTACGTGGTTTTGGTGTGTTATCAACGAAGATTATCCACAGTAATTTGAAAAAGCTATCAAAATTCTCCTTCTTTCCACCTACACATCTATGTGAAGCCAGATTTTTCCTTTTTACACTTCACCCAGAACCGCATATCCCAACAGAGGGAGTGCTGAAGCAGGTATAAAAATCCAGCTTCTTCCACATTTGTAAAAACGTAATGTCACGCTTCTCCGTTACATTCCTTTTGGTTTGTTTTTCATAAAAGTGTGCTTTTTATAGGAACATGCGATGGGTACACTATCGTCACGTCTAAATAAATTAACATATATTTAAAATTTTTCTCAGCTGTAGTTTCCAATATGGTATCAACAGATCACACTCACATAGACCAAAGTTCTTAGAGTCCTCAATGCTTTTGAAAAACATAAAGGGGTCTTGAGACCCCGAAGTGTAAGAACTTCTGGAAAAACTGCCAAGAGCATGGGATTCGGGGTCAGACTAAACTGCTCTCTGACCCTAACTGGGCTGCTTACCAAAGGTACGACTTGGGAGGTGGCTTTTACTTCTCTGAAAGTTCCTCATCACTGAAAGCAGGTCAGTGGCACCGTGGCCCTGCTTTTATTTTTTACTGAGGGTTGGTTGATGTACAATATTGTACTAGTTTCAGGCGTACAACGCAGTGATTCAGTATTTCTGTAGATTATACTCCATTTAAAGTTATTATAAACTCTCGGCTATGTTCCCTGTGCTGGACAGTGTATCCTTGTAGCTTGTTTATTTTATACATGGTAGTTTGTACCTCTTAATTCCCTTCCTCTCTCTTGCCCCTCCTCTGTCTTCTCTCCACTAGTAACCACTAGTTTGTTCTCTGTATCTGTGAGTCTGTCTCTGTTTTGTTATATTCATTCGTTTTATTTTTCAGATTCCACATATAAGCGATAACACAGAGTACGTGTCTTTCTCTGTCTGACTTATTTCACTAAGTGTAAGACCCTCCGGGTCCATCCACGTTCTGCCAAATGGCCTACTTCAGTGACAACTTGGGGGAACTGAATGAGCAAATGCGAGTGAAGCAAGTCTCTGTGTGGCCCGACTCACCCAAGAAGAGACTGTGGAGGGCAGACCCCCAGAAGGAAGGGCCGTGGAAGGTCTGCAGAGGGCTGCCTGGAGGAAAAACCACCGCCCCCTGGAGGGCACTGCCTTGCTCTCTCGTGCTGGCTCAGGACTCCCACACCCAGCCCTTTGGAGAAATGCTATGTAACTTTGTTTTTCCTCCTGCTCAGTGAATTAAACTTAATTTTGTTTTGTAAGTTGGCAGCTCTGCCTGAGATAACTAATGATGCCTGAGGGAGCTGGAAAGCCAGCGTTGGAAACACTGAATCTGGACTCGGCCAATGTTCCTGAACCAGAGGCCTCCGATCCGTCGTTCTCTGGGTCTGCCAGCTTTCACTTCTCTGGCATCTATTTCCCTGTCTCCCTCCACCCTTCCCAGGCACTCCTTCTCCCCTCCAGGAGATGGTTTGGAGACAGAGGGCTGCTCTCCTTGGTGAGCTTTGGAACAAATGTCTGGCCGAGAAAAGCACCACCATTTCCAAAACAGGAAACCAGGTCTCCTCCCAAAGCTCTGAAGTTTACTTTATAATTAAGGCCAATTATCTTTACTTCAATCTCTATTTCGTGAGTTTTTTTGGGGGAAAAGCATCCGTGGGCCCGTTTTCATGGCACTTTCTTCTCTTTGACAGGTGCCACTTGGTACTCAATTAGCCCAGGGAGGAGGCGGGTACCTGGGTCATTTTCTGCAGCCCCCACCCCACACGCAGCCTGGCCGGGGAAAGGGCATGGATCTCACTGAACTACGAGGATTTGCTCACACTGATCACCAAGAGGCATGGCCCCACCCCAAACCCAGGGCTGACAGAGACTTTTTAGTGTGTATCAAGACCTTCCTTCCTGTCCTTGGGCTGGCAGCCCTGGTTACCGCCTTACTGATTGTCAGGAGATGCCAGGAGCCACAACACACACCCAGGAAGCCCTCAGCTGTTGCAGACAAGGGCACACTCAGGTTCCACCCCAGGAGGTACGAGCAGAGCTGGTCAGAGAAAGGCTCCCTGGAGGGGAGTGTCTGGGTGGAATCTGTTGCTTGTGTCTAAGGGCATGTGCTCAGCTGGCCCAGAGGTGGGGGTGTGCCTGGGGTCTGCGCAGAGAGTGGAAACTTGAGATGTGGAGGTGGCATGGAGTGGATCTCCCTGCCTGAGCGGCCCCTCTGAGTTTCCACCAGTCCCACTCGGGGCTCTGCTGGCTCCCAGCACTCGGCATTTGCTCAGGCAGCCTCCCTCCTTCTCATTATCTGCTCCTCAACCTTTAGACCCCAACTCTGTCTTCACCCATCAGAGCAGCTTTCTCCCATCTCCACATTGAAGTCAAATCTCCCTACTTTCAGATGTCACAGAAACCTCGGTCCTCTTCTTTGTAGCACTTGTCATGTTACGTGTGCTTCTGAGATGAGCGAATGTCTACCTTCCCCTGTAAACCGTGAGCCCACGAGTGCAGGGGTCACGCCTGTTTCACTCACCATCTCCCCAGTGCTAGCAGGGTACCTGACACCCCGTGTGTAAGATGCTGCCTGCCCTCGCTGAGGCTCTGATGCCCCCTTGCTGGGACCCATTCAGGCAGGGCATCCCCAGGCCGTCTTGGTTGCAGCGGTGAAATGTGACGAATGCTGGTGGTGGTGGGGTTCCAGGGGTCAGTGTGGGGGTTACTTACAGCTCGGTCACGTCCTTGGGGATGCCTTTGGGGAGGGTGCGGAGCCCCCTGTTGCTGCATCGCACCACCGTCTCCATGCAGGTGCACTGCTCGGGGCAGCGCGGGCCCAGTTGGCAGCTGCTCTCATCATTGCCTGTGGAGAGCCCTGGGGTGAGCGTGGTGGGAGGCAACCCCACCCGGAGGGCACGAGGCCGGCCCTGACTCAGCTGTCTGCGGTAACGGGGAACCCTCTGCTTTGAGCCAGAACCTGGAATAAGGAGCCTGCTGGTCTCATCCATGGTTGGAGGGGAAAGAAGAATAGAACAGAGCTGTCTGCCTTCTACCACATGTAACACAGAACAAAGATGCTAAAAACCTGATTAACCAGATACTAGACAGGGAAGAGGTCATGGTTAACTGGATCAGGAATAAGCCAAACTGACTGAAGTGCGGGTCAGAGCCCTGTCTATTCCCTTCCCCTTTCTCCTCCCTTTCTCCACTCCTTTCACTATACAATCCCTCTGGGGTGGTGAATGTGTCGCCAGACCTCATTATACCTGAACCTCAGGTAATCCAAAAACCAGTTCATCTGCCTCTATATAACCTAGAGTTGACCAAGTAAAAATCATGCTGGCCTGAATGTATGCAAACAAATATGCCATCTGGAATCCTAACAGTCAAAGCCTTGGATCTTCAGGTATTTGTACCGCCTACCCAATGACAGGAATTTCCCAGAAGCTCATTTTGAAGTCTATTTCTCATTAGCACAAATTCTGGGCCTCATGATGATGCAGGTAGGAAAACTGAGGCCCAGGGGATCACATATACAGCTGTGTAGGTTGCACACTGCACAAGGGTGCGGCATTATCTTATGGGCACCAACCTCACTGTGGATATGGCAGATTAGGAAATTTGGTACAACAGTGTTTTCATAGCTTGTTTTAACAAAAGCACTATATGAGGGCAGATTTCTGCCTGATGGAAGTAAAATGCCTGTATAAAGAGGCACCAGTTCTTAATTTGCACAAGGGAGCCTGCCCTTCAGGGCTCCAGCTTCACACCTGAGTGCAGAGGAGAATCAGATCTCAGGACGTCCCGATCTTCAGTCACAGCCTCTATCTCCCCTCTCTTGTAGCTTCCTCGCCTCCCCCAGGTACTGCACCTCCCCACCCCACCCCCCCGCCCTGCCCCCAGCCTTCTCACCTTCACAGGTGAAGTCCTGGATGGCCACGTCCTGGATGGGAATCTCCTTGAGGAAGAATGGCTTCTGGCACCGGGGGTTCCCGCTTACGATCCGCCTCTTCCTCAGCCACTTGCCGAGCCAGGCCAGGTGGCAGTTGCAGTTGAAGGGGTTGGCCAGCAGGTTTCTGGGAGGAGAGAAGGGCCCTGTGAGTAGTTCGCCTTGACTTCTGTCCCGTGGGAGCTGGCCCTGGGCTCTGAGTCTGCAAGCAGAGACGCAGCACTCCGGCAGGCAGCTCTGCTCCGGGTTCCGTGGGAAGAGGAAGGAGGTCTGGCAAAACGAAGGACGACTCCCCGCTAAATCCCCAATGCAGTCTTTGCGAGGGTCTCAGTCTGAACCTCCGCGGACGGACATGCCCGGGTCTACCTCCGCGGACGGACATGCCCGGGTCTACCTCCGCGGACGGACATGCCCGGGTCTACCTCCGCGGACGGACATGCCCGGGTCTACCTCCGCGGACGGAGAATTCAGGGTCTCCCAGCACATCCGCCCTCGTTAGATGAGCTCCAGCTGCGGCAACCGCCTCGCTTCCTCCGCGGGGATTTTCTTACCCTTCGAGCCTTCACACGCGCTCTACCTCCTGCCTGGGGTGAACCTCTCTACTGTGTGCCTGGCTGGCCCCTCCTCATCCTTCGGCTCTCAGCTTAAATGACCATCCCCAAAGAAGGGAAATGAGCAGCCCCTGTCCCGTTCTGCCCCCTCGGCCGCCTCCATCTCCTCCACTGCACCCATCGGAGCCTGTCATGCCTCCCTCCCTGGACTCAGCTCCGCGAGGGGAGGGACCGGGTCTGGCTGTCCCTCTGTGTCTCCAGGAACTAGCAGGACCTCAGCACAGGCACGTCATACATCTCTGTTGGACGCGCTGACTGGGCTGATGAGGGGTGAGGGCAGCTACCACTTTGGGGGGTTTCCTAGAGGACTGGCCCCAAACTAAGCACTTTACAAATCCGTCCTCTCATTCAAGGGAGGAGGGGACATTGTTCTCGTTTCACAAATGACGAACGTAAAGCTTAGGGAGGTTCCAGGAGAGGGCCGGAGAGCCCTTGGCAGGGCTGCGGTACGACGCGGTGAGTAAGAGCTGGGGCTCAGACATTCCTGGGGGCGAATGTGGCTCTGACACTCAGTAGCCCCGTGAGAAGGTGGGCAAGTTCCTTCTCCCGTCAGAGCTGGTCCCTTCATGCTCTGTGACTCTACCCTTCTCGGCATCTTTTGTGTCTTTGGATTCCCAGTGTGGAGGCACCTGGGAGACGTGAAAAAGTGGGCTAAAATAAAGCAACCCGCTGGCGCCCATTCCTAACCCACTGCCCTCCATTCATTCACCTCTGTTTATTCAGCAGTTCAATAGGGGGCATTTACTTAGTGCCAGGCACTGATGTAAGGCATTGAGGATACAGCAGTGAACGGAACAGTCTTACATCCCTGTCCTTCTGGAGCTTATATTCTGGCTGATGGGAAGCAGACGATACGTACTTAACAACAAAAATGTTGTAATAGTATGTTAGGAATGGTCCGTGCTAGGGAACACACTAGAAGAGCAGGGCCAGAGGAACGGGGGTGATGGCAGATGGGTGGAATAGGGGTGAGGCAACTGACATTTGAGATAACGGAAGGAGGGGAGGGAATCAGGGGAAGGGCTTTCCAGGAACTGGGAACAGCCCGTGCAAAGTTCTAAGGTGGGAGTGGGCCGGGGTGTGGGCAGAGCAGTGAGGAGGCTGGTGGGGCTGGCATTGAGGGACTAGATGGCGTGGGGCCTCTAGGACATTCTGTAACTTTGGCTTTTACTCCCAGTGAGGTGGGTGTACGGGAGCATGACCACGGGCAGCAACGGGAGACCGCAACAGCCTTTCTTTTCTGTCTTCCAAAGGGTCTTTGGGGAAAGCAAGAGAGGGGGAAATGAACCAGCAACCAAGGGTAACAGAGCCACATGGAAACACTATGAGTAACCATGAAACCTAACATGTCTTGAGTACTTTCATTTTATATTTTACAAATATTTTTTTCTTTTGGGTTTTATTTTATTTTTTAAATGGAGGTATTGGGGATTGAACCCAGGACCTCGTGCATGCTAAGCATGCTCTCTACCACTGAGCTATGTCCTCCCATGACGTTTTACAAATATCAACAGATTTAGTCCTCATGTAACAATCCTATGAGGTAGATTATGAGAAGGAACAGTTAAAGCACAGAGAGGTGAAGTAACTCTTCCAAGGTCACACAGCTAACAAGAGTAGAGCCAGGATCTGAACCCAGAAAATTTGGCTCTAGAGCCCAGAGTTTAACCATTATTTTAAACAGCCTCCCTTCCCAATACAGTGAATTACGTGGGCAGGAACACTCCTTTAGGCGTCCAGAAAGCTAGATTCTAACTTGTTCTGACACACATTGAAGAAGCCAGTGACATCATTTAAAAACCCGTCAGATCACGTTGCTGGCCTGCTTAAAACCTTCAGTGGCTTCCTGATATGCTTTGGGTGAAGGCCAAAATGGCCCGCAGCAGCCCCACAGCCTGGCCTTGGCTTCCCCTCCAGCCTCGCCCACTGTGTACTATGACCACGTTGGACTTTGCTCAGTCCTGCATATCTGCTCTGCTTTAACCCACCACAGCCCTTTTCACATGTTCTTCCCGCTGAAGGAAATGCACCTCCTGCTTTCTTGAACAAGCTAACTCCCACTCACCTTCCAGAACATAGCTCCACTGTTCCTCCCCAAAGCCTATGGTATGTTTTCAAATCACCGTGGACCTCCCTTCTGTGGCAACTCACTATGCTGTGAGCTCCAGGAAGGAGGGCCCACATTTGTAAAAGCTCCACACCAAAAGATGGCTGGCACATGGAGGGAGCCTGACAAATGCTGAAGTTGACAGATGGGTAGATGACCTCGGGCCACAGATAGCAGGGCGCTGCGAGGGGCAAAATTTGCAGGAGAGGAGCCCAGAGTGTGTGCACTGTGGGTCCAGGAGGACTTACATGGTGGACAGGGAGACAAGCGTGGTGAAGGCTCCAGGGGTGATGGTGCTGATCCGGTTGTCGTAGAGGGACAGCAGCCTCACCGAACTCAGGCCAGCAAAAGTGTCATTGCTCACACAGCTGATCAGGTTACTCCTCAGCATCCTGCAGGGAGAGGGGTGGGCTCAGCCAGCACAGGCGTTGTCCTTTCACTTCCATGACAGTGCCACAGTGGGGTGTGTGTGTGTGTGTGCGCGCGCGCGCGCGCGTGTGTGTAGTTTTGCCCACTCCATGCCCAGACCAGTTATGTCTCTGAGGTCTGTCCTGTGACAGCAGGGCCTGGGTCCCCACTGAGGCTACCTGTAAACGTGGACGTACATTTTTGGCTGTGCACACTTTATTTATAGTAGGAGCAGGTGTTGTGTGTGTGTGTACTTGTATATTGTATGATGGTTAGTGTATGCATGTATATTTCTGCAAGGAGAAGGGAGAATCAAGATGTGTTTGTGGACATCAGCTTATGTGCGTGTGTGTGTGTGTGTGTGTGTGCTTGTGTAAGCACACTCTTGTTTGTGTATGTGTTTATCTACAACTTGCACGTGTGTCTGTATGTCATTTTTATGTACAAGTGTAGTATCTATGTGGGTAAATGTGTGAGTGTGTGCCTTTATCAGTGTATTTCTGGCATGAATCTATGTATATATTAGGGCAAGTGTCTTTAGGGGTGTGTGTGCATGTTGAGGGGTGCTTAGCATGCTAAGTTCTTTCCCATCCAGGGCTGGGATATGTCTACCGTCTCTCTGGCTCCAGGAAGGAAGGGATTCAGCAGGCCAGGACAGTGTCAGGCCCAGTCTGCTGCCTGCCAGCCCTCACAGTCCCTCTCCGGGGCCCCTGCCCTCGCACCTCCCTCCCTCAGGGCCTTGGTCCAGGCCCCGGCACTTACAAGGTCTTGAGGCCGCTGAGGCCACGGAACATGCGCCCGTGCACTGTCTCCAGCTGGTTCCCCGTCAGCATCAGCTCCTGCACGCTGGCCGCTCCGTCAAAGGCACCCTCTCTCATCTCCTTGATCTTATTGTTACTCAAGTTTCTAGAAGGAGGGGACGGAATGGGTCAGGACACAGGGTGGGAATCCCTAGTCCTGCAGCCATCTGGGTACTCTCAGGCGCCTCCTGGACTGGGCCTGGCTGATGG
The DNA here is from genome assembly GCF_009834535.1 of Camelus ferus. Lineage (NCBI taxonomy): Eukaryota > Metazoa > Chordata > Mammalia > Artiodactyla > Camelidae > Camelus > Camelus ferus. Next base: position 9,173,940 of record NC_045717.1, on the reverse strand, counting down.
GGACCTTCAGAACCTGTGCCCATGGGACAGGGGACCCCAGCACCACGTGGAGGGGAGGCTACCTTTGCGAAATAGACTGTGTAGCGTTTGAAGTCTTTTCAGTATGATGATCTTTTCAACGCCCTGGGGGCCGGCAGATTTAAAGCAGTGGTTCTCAGACTCATTTTCCCTCTTTTGCAGATGCTCTCACTAAGCAGTGATTCTCAGGAGGAGAGCAGGGGGGAAATATAAAGTATGCCTGCTCCCCGTGGGGGCGCAGGTGGGGCATCTGTAGACCCTGCAGCTCCCAGCTGAGATCCCGGATATAAATGGACACTTTCCAGTTAATACTTTTTTGAGCAGTTACCACGGGAGGGGTTTGACCAACAGAATCGCATCAAATCCTCAAAACAATGCCTATCAGATGGGTACTGTTTTTTGTCATTGTCCTGTTTAACGGACTAGGTGACTGAGGTTCAGACAGATTAAGTCTGAAAAGCTGATAGACCTGGGACTGCAGCCAGGCTTTCGGGCACACAGAAAGGCCTCCAGGGAACCGCCTTTCCTTACTGAATGTTCCTGTGGTGACGTGGATGCTCCCCCCTGCCATGACGGCTCTGCAGAACTCGGGGTCTGGGACACTGTTTCCCTAAGAGGGCTGCGTCCTATCAAGCCTGGTGCCGCCACCCCGATTCTGCCCTTGACCTCTGAGAGCTGGCTCTCCCCTCCGATGCCCAACTGCCACGCACAGGCACACAGGAGATCTGAACAGCGCGCAGGGCTGCAGAGCTATTGCTGCTGTGAGTTCCCGTGCTCTCCTTGGCAGGCAAGGGGTGGGGAACCTCCCCAAACCACCCGGATGTCCAGCTCTGAAAGGCAGCCCAGGCTGGCTGGCTGGAGTGGAAAGTGACGCTGTTTCCCCAAGCAGAGGGATGAATCCAGACTCCCCAGCAGACAGCCTGGGGGGCCGTGTCCTGTCAAGCAGAGATCTGCAGGTGGAGACAGGACTGTTAACTCGCTGAGCTTGTTAGAACTGAGGCTCACCAGAGATGGACCCGCTGGCCCATTTTACTACAGAGCAGACTGAGGCCCAGGGAAAGGAGGGCACTGCTCCTGGTCACAGAGCTCTGGAGGGGATACAGCACCACATGGGTCCCTGGGACTTTTGCTTCTCTCAGGTGCCCTCCTTGCTGACCTCTGGGCTGACCCACAGCCACCTCAGGGGTGAAGCCTTCTAGAGGGATGGTTCAGAGCGATTGATGGAGCTGGGCACCCAATGGCTCAGTGCAGCAAAGAAGAGGCTGAGTCTTCAAGGGGCAGCCACGCCCACACCTGTGGGCAGGTGACGAGGAGACAGTCCCACCCTTGCACTGATGGCTGCCTCTCTGCTCCTGGCCATGGCCTTCCTCTCCTCCCACTTCCACCCTGCCAACCAAGGAAACAGGGGCAAATACTTCTCAGGATCCTCCCCCCAAGATCTGAGAGCTGGGAGACTCTCAAACTGAATTTCTGCTCCGTCTGACTCTCCTTAAACTCAGCTGGTTTTCTTATAAATCCTGGTAGCTCCGGTCTGGGATAACCCGGGAATGAAGGTAATACACAGGAGAGACTGCAAATTACCCCCAAATTAGACATAGGGGGAGAGATAAAGGCCTTCCCAGTAGCTATAACTCATCCAAATGCTGGAGCTTCCCCTCCGGCTCCAGAGTTAGGCTTCTTGGGGAACATGGGACGGGGCAGTGACAATGAGTTACAGCGGCTATGAAGTGGGAGGGTCCCATTTCCTGACATCTGTTTCTTTAAATGAGCAAAATTAACATCACATGACTGTAAGGTTTGTGGATCGGATTTCCTCAGGCTGGAAGAATGGAAAACATAAGGAGAGTGAAAAAGGGGGATAGAATTTTCCAGAAGACCAGGCTGCTGCTCTCTCTCCATTCATCAAAGCACTGCGCAAAACGGCAGGCAGCTCGGGCTGGAGGCCAGAGAGAGCGAGCAGCTTGGCGCAAGCGCTCCGGAGACAGAACCAGTGCATCAGGGTTTCGAAAGGGCTCCATCTTATTCTCAGAGCAGTACCTTCCTGAAAGATGTCCCAGAGTCCAGGAAACCCCTAAATGCAAACCTAGGGCCATGCAGGAAGCTTCTCTCCACCTGAAGGCTTACTGCTTCATCATGACTTTGGCTCCAGGGAGAATGGTGGTCTGATACCTGAAAGGACCCACCCTCAGAAACTCCCACCCCGGGCCCAGGGTCGGTTCAGAGCGGTCAGGGGCAGGACAAACCCAGTGCTTGGCTGCACTGCCTCCGTAAGATGGTGGGCGTCCCTTTCAGACCCTGTTCTCATCTTCCCAAGAAACGCCAAGGCTGGGGGATTCATCTCTGGAAAGCCTGAGTCTGAGGCGGCAAGACTCAGCCTCTTCCAGGTCCGTCTCTTCAGGTTTGGGGGACAGCCTGTAAACTCCGTCTGGCGACGGGAAGGCGCCTGGCATCATCCTGTTTAAAGCCCAGCCCTAGGTGGAGGTGCAGTGAGGAGAGAGCTGGGTGGATTTTTCTGGAAACCAAGGATACCACATCATGATTGAGCAGCATTCCGGTACTGTCAGGTCGGGGACGTCCTATCCACATCCTTACAGACCTTTCCCTCCTCCTGAGGTGGAAATTCTGTTTCAAGCTGGGGGCTGTAAACTCAAAGGTCCACATGGTCCAGGCAGGTGACTTAAAGCCGGAAGCAAGCCCAGTGGAGGTGACAGCGATCAGGAAAGCATGTGTCCCAGCTAAGGGCGCAGCTCCTCAGCTCAGCTAAAATGGAGCCGTTTGGGAACATGGGATGTTTTGCCAGACCTTCTGATTTTCCAAAAGATGCCAGAAATCCACTTTTATTTTTCCGTGAAAACTCATGATTTTTAAAAGTGGGCGATGACTTATTATTAAAAACGCAACCACTGCCAACAAATCCACGCAGGTGTACCCAATTTTGGCTAGAGGGCTGCCAGGTGTCAGCTTCTGCTTGAGATGCTCCTTCAGTGTGAGAAGTGACCTGGAAGTTCACTGAGAGAGGCTGCGACCCCACTCTGAATGTGAGGTCACTTGAAAAGCCGCCTTGAGTCACCAGAGTCCTAATAACCCTTGTGGGGAACAGCTCATACCTTTTTTTTTTTCATCTCTTATCACAAGTGATACTCATGGAAATCTCATGATTCCAACACGACACGAAAGGGCACAGCAGAGTCCAAACTCCTCGCCCCGTGTTCCCTCTCCTTGCCCTTGAGCCCCATCAGGGTACTACTGTCCAGACTGGAGCCTTAGGGCCCTGGCTCCACAGTCTGTGGGGAAGCTGAGCAGACTCAGTCTCAGGCACCGCTGGCTTTCACCACACTGATGGGCAGAAATCCAGCTGACCGACCACCTCCATAGGGGTGTAGAGGTGGTGATGGGTCCCAGCACATAAGGACCATTTACTTAACAAAATGAGTTGCCATCAAGTTATTTTAAGTAAGTGGTTGCAGCTGGCGGTCTTTGGGACCAGATCTGCCCTACTGGGACATTTGCTTGGTTGGCTTGTATAAATATATGGATTTAGGCACACTTATGTGCACACACGCATTCACTGCCTTCAGATAGAGCATGCATGTGCTCCCCAGCTAATCTGCACTGTCACCACTCCTGGCTCCTGGCTCTGCCGCTTAATTTTTAATCTTGGACAAGTTACTTTCTCTGTTTCAGTCTCCTCATTTACAAAATGAAGCAATCTCAGAGCTTCTTTGTTTTTCTTGGTGAGGAGTAAATGAATTAGTATCAGTACAGTCTGGCACAGAGTAAAGTGTTTGGTAACTGTTAGTAGCCATTATTATTGTTGGTGTTAGAACTGCCTTGCACCCATCCCCTTTCCACAGGGGGTCCTGAGAGTATGTGAGCCTGCAACTCCTGTTTTAAATATATAACCATCCATCACCTCACACCAGTCAGAATGGTCATCATTAAAAAGCCCACGAATGATAAATGCTGGAAAGGGTGTGGAGAAAAGGGAACCTTCCTACACTGTTGATGGAAATGTAATTTGGTGCAGCCATTATGGAAAACAGTATGGAGATTCCTTAAAAAAATAAAAACAGAGTTATCATATGACCCAGCATTCCTATTCCTGGGCATGTATCTGGAGAAAACTCCAATTTGAAAAGATACATGCACCCCTATGTTCATAGCAGCACTATTTACAATAGCCAAGACATAGAAGCAATCTAAATGTCCATCAACAGATGACTGGATAAAGAAGTGGTGGTATATTTATACAATGGAATACTACTCAGCCATAAAAAAGAATAAAATAATGCCACTGGCAGCAATATGGATGGACCTAGAGATCATCCTACTAAGTGAAGTAAGTCAGAAAGAGAAAGAAAAATACCATAGGATACCACTCATATGTGGAATCTAAAAAAGAAAAAAAAAAGGGACACGAATGAACTCATCTACCAAACAGAGACAGACTCCCAGCCACAGAAAACAAACTTATGGTTACCAAAGGGGAAAGAAGGGTGGGATAAGTTTGCAGATACAAACTACTGTTTTAGATAAACAAGGTCTTACTGTACAGCACATGGAACTATATGCAATAGCTTGTAATAACCTATAATGAGAAAGAATATACATATATGTACAACTGAATCACTGTGCTGTACATTAGAAAATAATGCAACATTGTAAATCAACTATACTTCATTAAAATATATATATATATATAACCATCTACTCTGGGTTGCTCAACCTTTATTTCCTCTTTCTGTCTTCCAGCACCTTCTCACCACAGTCCCCTTATCTCTTATACTTACTTCTGATCCTCACCATAACTTACAAGACAGGTGGATTTATTTCTATTCAGCAAATCATGAAACTGAGGCCCAGAGGCACAGAGGCTGAGGGCATTTCTCAGGTCACCCGGCAGGGGAGGCACAGAGCTGAACTCAGAACAAATGCAAGTCTGCCTGTTCTTCCCTCACGCCTGGATTTCTGGCCGCGCTCGTGAGGGGAGTATTTGGCATCCCTGACTGCATCCCAGCGTGGCAAACGCTAGGATGAACGGAGTGGTAGCATCCCCTTTGGATGAGAACTGGGCCTGCATTTGGCCACAGGCCCCACCACTCCCTTTTATCGCTTGGATGCTGAAGCTAGGAGTTGGTTACCACTTATCACTGTGTTTGTGCTGTTGTTTTTCTTACTGTCCAGACAGAGTTCTCCGTAGTCAGGTCAAAAGTGGGAAGATGAAAAACTCAGAGTGCCTGAGTTTCACCTAAAATGGGAGAGTGCATACTTCTTTATGGAGGCAAAGACTACTTGAGCCTATTTACTCTGCAAATATGCACTTGGCCGGCTTTACTTGTTTTAATACCTGCCTTATCTCCATATGCATGCAAGTTTCTGTTTTGAGGTTAAAAAAAAAGTGTGCATTTCCTGAGGTTGACTTTGAAAGGATGTCTCCTGGCAGGTGATGGGTGATGTCTGTGCTAGAGGTGGGCTTGACCACATGGACCGGCACGATCCTTACCAGACCCCACCTGTGTCCCTCCCTCCACTGGCCCTTCAGAATGCTTGCCACTGCCCCCAGGTGCAGAGCCGTCCCTGAGGCCATAGCCAAGGTGGTGGCTGCGAGCAGGGAGGGAGGGAGAAAGCCCGGATAGCACTAATGTGATCTAGACGCTGCCCAGGGCAGGGGAAGGTCTCTCTCCTTGCAGGGGACTGATGGGTAGCAGAGTGGAGAGCAAGACAAAACAAGGGTTACAAGATGAGTTAGTGACACTGAGTCACTGCTCCTAGGGGAAATACGGGGTTAGGTTCCTGTGAGCGCCTGGTCACGGCATTTTGTCAACAGATCAATACATAACCTTGTTTGCTGCGTGTTTCTGTTTAAAGACATCTTATTGGATATATATTGTTGGTGTACTTACATTGCACACACAGCCAACAGCACTGTGACTCTTGCCTGAACAAAGCTTACGCAACACATATTTGCTCCATAAGGCACCTCGCAGCCTTCTTAGGCTTACGGTCACTAGACAGCCGGTCAGCACAAGGCTTTGGGACCGTTTTAAGTAGTGAAATCACCAACAAAAGCACAAACATGGGAAAAAAAGATGTGGCATTAAATATACTGCAGATTGGACACTTGTTTGCAGTCTGAGAGCTGAAACAAAAAAAAATCAAAGCCAAGTGTGGCCTTGTTCTATTTCGGTTGGGGATGTGCGTGGAGGGCAACTCAAATATTTTTCTGCTCTGTCCATGTTTATGAATGAGCAGGAAAACACGGCGAGTATTGGATTTGAGATTACGAATAAATGTTAGCGAGTAGGCCAATCAGCAAATATGGGATCCGTGAATAATAGGCTTGACCGAATTCCCTTTGTTCCAGAGGTAGACCCAAACTGCGGGGCTGGGAGACGTGGAGGAGGGGGTGGGGGTGGGGAGCACGGTCAAGGAGAAGGGAACTAGATGGTAAAGAGCCCTGTGCTCTGCTGGGGCACCCGGGAAGGGAAGAGGAGAAGGGAACAAGCCAGCCACACCCCAGTGTGATTTCAGCAGAAGCCGAGTCTAGATACCAGGTCCAACATTTACTGGCTGTGTGATCTCAGGGAAGTCATGGAAACTCTCTGAGCCCTGCTGGCTTCCTCATCCACACAAAGGGGAACATTAAGCTAGGTGGGTGTGCGGGGCTCGAATGAGGCAGGGAACACGGCCTCTGCTCTCAGAGCTCAGAACCTCATCTTTATGACTTGGCTAAACTCCTAGGCAAGGAGAGGGTTACGATGACAGGCAGCCCTGGTGGTGGAAAAGCCAATATAAGCACATGGGCCTTTGCCTGAGTACAAGCTCTGCTCAGACCCAGGGACACAGAGGTCGAAGCTCAGTGCGTGAGGCAACCGGCATTTCTGCTCCAACGTGCCTCACCAATGCAGAGGCCTTCAGAGTCCAGGTAAAAACAGACCTTCTAACTGTCATCTCCTAAGAATTACTAAGTAGTCACATGCACCCTTGACCCCTGTGTCCCATTGCTGGTCCTTACCTGAGTCCCCACTACCACACTGGGGGTGGGGTGGGGGACCAGAGCAGAGGGGGCATGGGGCAAGGGTCAGGGACGGTGCAGAATGCACACCCTGTCTCCGCACGGCCCTGCCTTTGTGTCCCGCTTCCCAGGACATGCCCACGGCAGGGCTCAGGGGAGACAGAGAGGGGCCGGAGAGGAGGGAGAGGGAGCCACCTGGGCCCTGGCATTCTGCTCCATCTGCCGAGCTCCCGAGGCTGACTTACATTTTCCGCAGGTTGGGCAGCTTCTTGAAGATACCGGTAGCCTCCAGAACAGATACCTCATTGTCGTTGAGTCGCCTACGTGGGAAGCAAGCAGAGGCGGCGGTGGGTTAGCTGCGGATGGGGCGCCACCTCCACAGGCCCCCAGGCCCCCATGGCTTCAGCTGAGACGCCGCCGGGACCTCACACTCGGCCCAGGGCAGTAGCTCTGCAGACACTCCCAGTGCGTCTCGGTGACAAGGGGAGTGTGCCAAGGGGCGGGATGGGAGCCCAGGCTCCTCTGCCTGGAGGAAGCCCCCCGATGAGGGCAGATTCAACATTCTGAGTACTCAGCACTCCAACAACCCAGGCCCAATGATCTGCCTTCATTTTGCAGGGGTACCAATGACAACTTAAGACTCCCAGGTTCATCCACCTCTCCAAGCCACTGGGCTCTTTCCTGATCATGGCCCCTCTGCTAAGGGCAGCGCAAAGACTCTGTGCCCAACGTTCATACGAGAGCAGGCAGAGCAGGAGACCGAAAAGGCTGTGCCCTGCCGTGATTTGTAAAGTCAAAGAGAAAAATAACAATCATAATAAAGACCAGCATCATTTACAGAGTTTACTCCGCACCAGGATTCGAGATGAAGTCTGCGCTTGCATTCTCTTACTTCAACCTTCCAAACCCCCGTGGGGGGGCACGTACCGTCACCTCCATTCTCAGCTCAGGCGCTGACGCTCAGATCTGAGAAGCGACTTGCCCAGTCTCAGGAAAACTGGGGAAGACAGGAGTCAGGCGCTGGTCCGTCAGTCCCCACCTGCCGTGCGCTCCTCCCCCTCATGCTGTAAGTTTGGAGCTCTGGTTGCACTTCTGGCTAAACCAGTGCACCTCTCTGTTAGCAGGGATAACTGGAGGCCCACATGTACTAATCATTCTCACTGTCTTCTCACTTTATGACAGTCACTTATGTAACACCCATCTTTCTGGTTACGTGCTAAGCTTCCTAAAGGCTAGGAGGGACGGTCTGCTTTGTCCACTGTGGAAACCGGTGGGCCCAGCACAGTGCCTGACTCACGGTGGGTGTTTGGCAAATCTTGTAGAGTGAACAAACTGTCTTTATCTGCGAGCAAGCTGTCCCCAGGGGGATGCCTGGGGGGGGGGAGGTCTGCCCTCAGCCCAGGACATAGAGGACAGCCAAGGGGCACCCGGGTGGGTGACTAAGCCAGGAGGGGCCACCTTCTAGGAGACCACACCCGGGATACCAGGGAAGCGCTGGTTCACCTATCAGACAGGAGCCAGGGGACGGGGGTCGGGGCTCCTTCATTTTCACCTTCAGTGTTTCATCAGCACTGGGTGTGTGGGGACATGCAGGGGCTCGTGCCCAGGCAGCACTCACAGGTCGGTGACGTATTCGGGCAGGTGGCTGGGGATGCGGGCCAGCTTCTGGTTGGAGCAGTCCACGATGGTGCCCTCGCAGCGGCACTTCTCGGGGCAGACAAGGTCCATGAAGCACTCGCTGCTGAACCTGCTGCGGTAATCCTCTGAGCCTGGGTGGGGCCAAAGAGGGCGCGTTAGAGACCCCGGTTCCCGGACGGAGCAGCAAGGTTGTGGGCAGCGGGGGTGGGGAGACACAAGGCAGGGGGAGGGTCCAGTGACAGACACAGCATTGCCTTCATTTTGCGGCCACCTTGCGGGGGCCTTCCCTGCCCCCCAGCCTCCCAGGCCACTGGCTTCCCATTTGGTCTTTGTCATTCTTCACTTTCAGTCCTCATGGCTCAGGCTCTGTGGGCTCTTAAGCTTTTGTGGGTCACGGACCTTTTTGAGAAGTTGATGAAAGTTATGGGTGTTCTCAGAGACATGCTCCTAGGCCCCTGTGTACAGAATTCAGTCTGTGGTTTAGTGGGGAGGCTACTTGATCCATGATGCCCATCATCCACGGACCCTCTAAATGTTCACAAAAATCCAAATGAAGAGATCTGGATGGGGTTTTGATGGAGCTATGCCCGGGGTGGGAAGGAGGTGGGGGGGGTCACAAACTCGGTTGTCTTCAGGGACAAAGCAGGTAATGAAATGATAGCGGGGCCCAGCACACGGCGATCACTGACCACTGACCGCTGACTGCTGGCTTCAACACTGGGAAGGCAATGATGGGAGCTGGGGGCCTGGGGAAGTGAAGCCCGTTGCCCTGATGCTTGGGAATTTGGCTCAGGGTTGCCTGAAAATCTTTTTTTTTTTTTTTAATATTGGTAATGAATTCAAATTTAAAACCCTGTGAAGACAAGCACAACTCTGGTAAGGGTCAGATGTACCTTCTGCCTTTGAGACAAAGCTCTCAAAGCGACAGTGAAAAGCCAGTTCTGACGAGCTAAGAGTGGTTGGAGCGAAGATTAAAACTGAATTTTTTTTGAAACTGAATTTCCCTAAAGGTTACGCAGTAATGTTAAGAGGACCAACAGGGCAGAGATGCCATAGGGAGCTGCTTCAGTGATGAGAGATGATTCCCTGGGGGGACCTCTGGGAGACCACGGATCTTGTCCGGGATAACGGGGAAGTGCTGCTTCTTCTATCAGACAGGAGCCAGGGGACGGGGGTCGGGGCGCCTTCATTTTCATCGTCAATGTCTCATCAGCACAGGGCCAGGCAGAGGAGCCAGGCCCACATTTGTCCAGTGCATACATGTCCTCAGCACATACATTGTCCTGTATGTGGGTATTTCTACGGCGTTTCAGAGAATGTAAACATCATTTGTTTGGCTAGCTGAGGCCAACCTTGACTATGTATCTGCATCTGGAGCAGAACTGGGCACCTGCAGTATAGAGGTTTCTGCAGCAGAGGACGTGGGTTTGTCCAGGCTTTGCCAACTAGCCTCAGTCTCTCCACATGTAAAATGGGAATCGAATAACTGCCCCCATCTCACGGGGCTGTGAAGATGTGAGGAAGATCATGGCAGTGGGGAGCCTCTGGGAAAGGGTCAAGAGGCATATGGATGGTTGCGCTTCTGTTTCTCCCTAGGACCTAGTGGAACATTTGCCACGTCAGAGGCTGTTGAAACATCAGCATAGCCAGTGATAACAGCTCAATTTACTGAGTGTGGCTCACGAGCCGGGCACTATTCTTTGAACTTCAAATGGGTGAGCCCATTAAATCCTTGCAACACTCTGAGGTTATTATGACTCCACTTTATAGATGAGGAAACTGAGGCTGGCAGGTCACGCGCGACGTGGCAGAGAGACCAACCCAGGCAGGCTGCTGTCAGGACCCATGTGATTAGTACTCTGTTTTACTGCAGATGTACCTTTGGACAAAACCTTTATCCCAGTCCTAGGAATGATTAGAAAGTCAAATTGGTGGAGGTGAACTGAATGGCATTTTCCTGCAGTGGGCAGCGTGGAGACAGGAAGCAGACGTCTGTGCTGCCCTCTTGGCTTCTCATTCTTCACGTGCTCTCCCTATGGTAATTCCGGGTATGGGATGAACTTGGTGGATCTCTGATTCTGAAGTGACATCATCTATCTAAAACCGAACATCCAGGCCTGGACCTGTCTCCTTTCCCTCTCTGCTCCTTCCTCATCCCCCTCCTTCACCCCACTTTCCACCCCCAGGCTTATGTGAGCAAAACCCATGCAGGTATCCCCAGTTGGTGATTTGGGCAGCTTCCTGGTCCAATGCATTATGCAAATCTCTTGCTCTTGGCTTGCCAGCATCCGTCCCACTGAATAACTCTGACTCGGGCCATTTTCTCCCAGACACATCAGTGTGCGGAGCCCTGGAAGAATTTCATTGTGCAAACCCTGTTAAATGACAACCCTCTCTAGTTCCCTGACGGTGGTTCCACACAGTGACGGCGTGAAGGGGTTTTTCATACATGTGCATGTATTTTTCCTTGAGAAGGTGTCTGCAACAGGATCCTCGCAAAGCAGAGGAACCCTGAATGCTGATCAAAGCCAGGAAGACAGGAGGGAGCACAGTTTGCTCTCCGACACGATGAGCCTGAAGATGTGCACCGGCTGGGCTGCGGCTGGGGACAGCCGCCGATTAAATGCGTTTTCGTTTTAATCAAGGTGAGAGCGGCTGCAGTTAGCAGGAATCGCTCTCTGTAGTATACTTGGATTATAACTGGATGACCTCTGCAATGGAGCCGCTGACCCATTTTAATGAAATGATTTTGCAATTAGATTCGATGGACTAATGTGTTCTTTCCAACATTTTTCCCCCTGATGTTTTTGTTATTGCCCTGGTTTGTAATAACGAGGGGGTCAGAGTGCGAGATTTTATACGAGTGGGAGCCAGAAATGTTAATCACGGCGTAGGTACATAACCGAAAAAGTTCGTTCCCCAGTCAGAGCCAGCCTGAAATGCCACCTCCATCACTTCATATTTCATTACCCTAACTACCCAGGGTTTCTCAGAGCCATTTGTTATGCCTAATGCTCATAACTACCCAAAAGTATTTTTAACTTTTCCAGAGCTTTAAAAGTCAATTTCAATCTCAATGCATATTTGTCACTGCCAGAAATACTTGGGAGGAAAGGAGTAACTGAAATAGGCTGTTGCTTCTTCTCTTTGGGGGTGTTCAGACAGGAGAGATCTCAGAGGATTTGAATAAGCACCATAAAACTAGACCCCGGCTCGAACGGGTCTTGGGATGGCTGATGTCACCTGGCATCCTGCCTACTCCGGCCCCTGGAGCCCTCTCCCCCTTTGGCGGGCAGCTCAGAACAACAACACTTTGCACGTGAGCACAGAGAAACTTTAATAGACCAGGGGAGTGGAAATCCACAGCAACGCACTTTTATTTTGAATCCCTGCCCTGCAGCCGCTTCCCAGGAGAGAATGTATGCAATGTTTAGATGGTTATGGGGTTGGGGCAGGTAGGGAGCCAAGGCTCCCATTCTTTGGATGGCCTTGGCCTTGGCTGCAGAGGCCAGCACTGTTGAACGGAAGTCACAGATCTACCATTATGAGAGGACCAAGGACCTGCATGTGTCTAGTGCTCTCCTCTTCTACCTCCAATGTCCCTAAGATGGGCGGGATGAAAGAAGAAGGAAAGGAGTAGAAAGAGAAATTGGGGGGAGTAGGAGGCCCGCCAGCTTGAAGAGATAAGCAAAGGTCACAGGTAATGAGTGGAATCAAGAGAACATGGCTAGGCACACAGTTATCCACTTGTGGGCAAAGGCCAGGGGACCAGACACCAGTGGCTGGAAAACACCAACTGTTCACCAGGAGTTTGGAGGTCGGTTGGGCAGATGGCTATCCTAGTAAGCTCTTCCTCTCAGAGTAATATGAATGCAGCCATCTGCCTGGAAGCAGAGGATAATGGCCGTGGCCTGCAGCTGGGCGTTGCCTGCTCATGGCCGGCTGCTGGAGGACCAGGGAGGCACCCACAGAAGGGAACGTGTAGACCCACTCCCAAAGGCCTGGCCCTGGTATGGTGGGGCAGTGCCGAGGAACTCAAAATGCCCTCTCTGTTCAGAGGGAAAGGGAACTTCTCCAGGTTGGAGGACCTGTTCTGCACCAATGGGTCTTGGTACATTCACGCTGGAGGCGAGGAGCCATTTGAAGACAGATGCGTGCTCTCTTTCTGGCTCAAGTCATTTTCTATTAACAGAAGGAAGCTTGCAAGGGAGTGTTATAAAAATTTTTTTTGACTCCCTATCAAGTCAAGTTTGAGTTTATAATTCAAGGCAATGGGGCTGTCCATAGCTGGGAAGGCTGATTATTACAGAGTCAGATGACCCTGGGCCAAGTTAGTTGACTTCTCTCAGCCTCAATATGCTCATCTGCAAAATGGGACTTAGTAAATACTCTATAGTCTATAGTGAATACCCGACATACGGTAGAAGAGCTCAGAGAGGTACACAGGGCTCTCCATCACTCAGCAGCGGTTAGGCCCCTGGCTCTGCGGCTAACCTGAGAGACAGGAGGCAATGAGAGTCACACATCACCATGGGAGCCCAGAGCCCAGCTCTGGGGCTCACGCCAGGGTCTGGTTCCCTCCATGGCCCTCTCCCACGAGGGAGAGGACACGGCCTCCATGGCATGAACCAACAACACTATCTCTGGTTACACCACGTCTAGGATTTATCAGGAAGAAAGCAAAATGAGAGGGGCCAAGACCCCCTCTCTGTTATTATCAGAGGCAGCGGGTTTCTGCACAGCCACCACGTGGCACTAAGCTAGCACCACCGAGGAGCCCGGCACTGTGGCCTCACATTTACTGTGCTTGGAAGGTCAAGGGAACAGCCTGGACTTCAGGCTGCACGGGGGCCAGGGCCAAAGTACTCAGGAGGGGAGGGTCGGCTTCCAGAAGGAGCCTCAGGCTACCTCCCACGGCTCAGGCTCACGCCAGGTTCATCATTCTCATGCTCACACGAATCCCTAATGCTGCCAAGAAAAATGGGGGTGGGCCACTAGCCGTGTGACCTTTGGGGTAGCTACCACTTGCAAAAATGACCTGGGGCTGGGGCTCTTCCACAAAACAATGGGAATACGCCTTGGGTTTATGCGCCCTTCAAGTGGAAGAAGGAAAACGGTGGTTTCTGAGCTCAGACTTCACCCCTTGGCTGGCATCCAGACTAGATGTGGGGGAGGGCGACCCCATCTGGGACAGGAGATGTGCATACAGTTCTCAGCTTGCCCTGGTGTGTTTCTCCATCCCCATTTCAGCCCATATCTGCTACCTGGAGGTGGCGGAGGTGCCCTGTGAAGCCCTCGAGACTCCCACCCCCTGCCCTTGGAGAGGCTAGCCCGGGAGAGGTGGGTCTGCAGGTGGTGGGCTGCGGTGCTCCAGAGCAGAGAAGAGGTGTCCAGCGGTGTTGGCGGCGGCGGTGGGCCATGCTGCAGGAGAGCGCGGTGCTTTCCGCGGTGCTTGACAGAACCATGTTCCGTTTCCATCGTTCCACCACATGGTTAGATCAAGCACAAAGGAAAGCCCCGCGGTGACCGGTCAGAGTCAAGGTCAGGAAGCAGCGTCAGAGAGAGGACAGGAGCGCTCAGAGGAAGCAGCGTGGAGAAGCGGAAGTCGGAGCAGGCCCCCACTGCGTGATTAGTACCAGGAGCGGGGTTCCACAGGAACACTTCCGGAGACGGGAGCCCCACCGACCCTCGTACCCGCCCCGGGGGAGACACGGGAGGAACGGAGAAGAATGAGTGGGAGACCATTGGACGCCCCCTACTCAGGAGTATCAGAACAGAAAGGATCCTTCTGGAGGTAATTACGACCACAAATGTCTGTGAACATATCACAGGCCTGAACTGAGCCTCTGGACCCCGCTCAACCACATCACTGGACCCGGCAAGACATCAAACTTAGCAGAAGCATCTTCTGCATTCTCTGCTACATAGGACCCATCCCACAGCAGAGTGGATCCAGAGAAGTCTGTTCTCCCAGTGCCTTAAAGAGACAGACCATGGTTCCCAGTGGTCTAGCAAAGCCGCAATGCTCTTCTTTAGAAAATGTCCCTCTGATGTCTCCTCAGGGTCCCCAGAAACCGTCTGCCTGACAGACGTTCATTCTAGATCGCTTAAGGTATAGTAGAGGAGGGGTGGGGCATAGAGATAAAATGTATGTTCCTAGTAGGGAGAGTGTAGGGGAAGCCACGGGGCCCTGGCTTTGGGACTGAGAAACCCACAATCACTATGATCACAGAGGAGGTGACCGGTGACCCTCATGATGAGAAATCTTTTTCAGAGTTAAGAGAAGGAAGAAAAGGGGGGAGACCCAGATTCTAGGGTCCTTCTTGATTTCCCAGTTCCCTTCATGACTGTGAATCACGGGGTGGGCTGGGGGGACCAACAGCCAACTTTTCTGGATGCTGTGGACCCAGGTGAGGGCACCCAGTCTTTATATTCTTATCTGCAACAGGTCAGGGGCAGTTTTTATGAACTTCTGCCCACGCCATTGGGAGGAGATGTGTGCATCTTGAAGAGACCAGAGTCAGCACCAGGTTACTGGGATCCTCCCTGTCCTGCCCTCTGACAGGAGGGACAGGGTCACTGTTCCCCCATACTGTGTTTTGGGGACAAGACAGTTGCAGAACCTTGACAGCATATAGGTCATCTGTGACGACTGACCAGTTAGTCAAGGTCACTCCATAGCCGTGGATCTGGCCCCACCTCTTGCGAAGCTCCCCAGTATCTGCCCAACTAGAGTTGGTCACTGGAATTTAGATTTTGCTTTGACTCCCCCCAGTGCACCCCCAGAGAGGCAGGGCTCTGTAAACACTTGGGTTTGGGGATTTTGTATTCAAGTGTGATCAGGCCCTTGGTACCAAAGCAGGGAAAATCCATCCCTTTCATGCCCTGGCCCCCAAGCCTTAAAATTTCCTTCTCTTTCTCTTTGGTTCCCCTCGTCAGAAAGAAATGGAGGGGCCTGGAAGAAAGTCATCAAGAATCTTTGCAGTATGTCAGAAGTCCTGGGTTGTAGGTCTTGTCTTCAAAATACCACTCTGTAACCTTAGATAAGACTTTCCTGCTGGGTGGGCCTCAGTTTCTCCCTCTCTAGTGCAGACCGGGTGACCTCTGAGGGCTTTAGAGCTGTGATTCCCTGAGACGTGTCGTGCTGTCTGCTCTCCTCGGGCACGTTGAGTGCAGGGAGCACACCACGCCCTGCGCCTTTCTTCTCGCCAACTCCGTCTCCACGCACAAAGTGGGGAGGCATCGTGGAAGGCAGACAGCATTTTCCAACCGCTAAGTGCTCCCTGGAGGATGGGCTTGGGGTCTCAGGCAGCCAGATGGTGCCTTCTGAGGAGGACTTAATCTGATGATCAGATTAGCCCAGCCGGCAGCATTCACCTCGAACCCGGTCTTGCTGCCCAGGGCAGCGGATGCAGCTGACAGAGGCAGACACGGGGCAGCTGGGAAGCCAGACACCCAGCCGAAGGAGGAGCTTTATGCGTTGCAAGAGCAGCGCTCAAATTGGCTCCTAATTACATCAGCTGTCTTTGCAATGAGGGTGCTCTTAGGGGGAAGTAAAACGCAGACTTATTATCTGTCAAATCCAGTACGTGTCACCTGCTCCTCCTCCTTTCTTCTTGAGCTTCTTGGAAACACAGAGCTTTAGATCTATGGCCTCTGTATCCCTCAAGGCTAAGCAGGTCTGGGCCCCAGTGTCTCTCAAAGCTAAGGCCTTTGGAGTTCACCAGCAGCTAGCTCTCTCTACCTCTCCTGTCTGCAGCTACACAGAATGAGAGCATATACATTGTTATATGTCAGGATCACCAGAGCCCCAACTTCCTCTGCCTTGATAGGAATAATCTTTCTGCTTAGTATTGATTTTTTTTTTAAAAGCTAACTTAGACAGGGCAATCCAAAGACCCTGCCCCTTTTCCCTGTTTGTTTCTTTTTAAAATTTCCAACCATTCCTACCCCACATAGGGAAAAAGAGCCAGGATTCTGCCCGTGCAAAGGCAGGCAAGTAGTGGCAGAGACTTGAAACCAAGCTCTACTGTTTCAAGGTCTACTTGCTGTTTCCTCTCTCTCTCCTACTTTGTTCTGTCTCTGCCCAGCCCCCAACCTCAGCCTATAGTCATGCCCAGGCAATTGACAAGATCGTGTCCCTGGGAGGCACCAGTCCTCGGACCCTGGGCTGATTCCATCCCTGCCCTACCCCCGAGAGGTGTGGCATCAACCTGGAGCCTGAGACCATGACTGGACCCCCGTGAGACTGATGGGTCAGGGATGGCAGACAGCACCCTGCCCTCCTTGGCCTCTTAGCACCCCCTCTTCCCTGAGCACAACTGCTGGCCAGAGCTAATTAACTCAGCCCTGGCCGGATGCGGGTAGGAAGAGAGACGGCAGAACAAGTAAGAGGTGTAAGTCATGAGGAAAGAGCCTTGGGAAAGGATGGTTGTGCCTCAGGGGATAGCTCTGGGCTGAGAGAGCACCTTCCTCCCTGAGATGCTGCCGGCCCCAAGAAGGAACTGAAGGAAAGCGGTCAGGGGTTGGGGGAGGGGGTGGGGCCATGAGACCAGGGAAAAAGGTCATCCAAGCAGCGGGGCCTCCTTCTCAAAAGGCCCTTCTCTCCTACACGCTGCGCAGTGTTGAGGAGCGAGCCAGACCTGGGGTCCGGTCCTGCCTTCACTGTTTGCTTGTTGTGCCCCTTCACCTCTGAATCCCCAGCTCCCTCTGCTGCAGAAAGGGGAGCTCTCCTGCTGATCTCACAGGACTACTGGAGGAAGCAAATCAAACTACAAGCACTCAGCACAGTGCTCGTCCAGGGCAAGAAACTGCTCTTGTAACTGACATTGTTATTCTGGGGAAGACGAGTTGAGATCAATGTCTCCCACTGCCACAGAGTCGCTGGGGTACCTCCAAGCCCTCTCGAGGTATTTGCTTTTGTTGAAAAACATAAAATAGCTCAAGTTTATCATTCTGGAGACACGGACTGAAGAATCTGACTCTGAGGACAAGAACAACGTGAAGGAAGCAGAAGTCTGTCTGCTAGCCTCCTCCCAGCAGCCAGCGTCCACACTGGCCTTCTCCCCAGGAAAACTCACTTCCATAAGACGCTCCGGGTCGGGGCAGAAGGGCAGTTCTCACTGACACACAGATGGTGAGGGTTGGTTCCAACCCACCTCAGCACACCATACTATCACACTCTCACCACTGGGAGCACCAAGCAGCTTGGTGACTTTTTTTCCAGTAGCAAATGACACAAATGATAGTCATTTTTAACGCCCGTTCATCCAGCTCTTGGGTCAAGGAGAGCTACTTCTCTTTCCAAGACGAGCTGAGAATTCCCCCTACCATTCACTCCCGGTGTCATTTCTGGGTGCGGCAGAGAGGCAGGTTTCCAGACAGAGAGAGCTTGGGAACTAGAGAGCAGGGCTTTGCTTTCTTCCCAAGCAAAACTCTTTGCCGTTCTCTCCATAATCAGAATGCACCGGTCTGGGGCGGAGGAGATAGCAAAAATGTCTGGGAAACCTATCATACCATTCTGGTCTCAGGACTGTACCAAAGGTGGTTTGAGGGGGGATAAGAGCCCCCCAAGATTCCATGCTTCCTACAGTCTGGCCTGGAATATATGTATTTCTCTATCTGCCACTTGGGGAGCATGCTTTGGAAACTAAATAATAAATAAATAAATCACAGCCTCTAAAGAGCACGTGTATGAAGGCCGCCTCATCCCCTGGCTTCTCCCTAGCCCTGGTGATGTGCCGTTGCCTGGGTTCTGTCTCTTCTGAAATCGCCCGCCCCTCCTCCCCGCAATGCTTTTATTGTGTGTGTGTGTTTTATTTTAAATCCATAAGCTAATTGGTTTTCTGCAGGGCTAACTGAATTTCCCCAATTTAATTTGCAAAGATGCTCCCCAGGAGCCATTACAGCGCTAGCCGTCCTCCGGATTGGATTACCGGCCTCCCCGGGGCTGCTGCGCTCGGAGTCGGGAGGTGGGGCGCAGCCCCGTAACCTGATTACCTGAGCAGCGGAACTTCTTGCTCTTGATCTGGCTGATGCGCTTGTTGGCCAGCCGGCGTGGGCTGCTGCAGCGGGCCCCGCTGGTCTCGATGGGGTTGTCCTGGAGGTAGTCGGCCAGCCACTTCAAGTGGCAGTCGCACACAAACGGGTTTTGGGCTAAGTGGCTGCGGGAGGGACAGGAGTTCATCAGGAGTGACCCTCGGTGCCGCGCTCCGCCACCACCCTGCCCGGCGCCGGGCTCTGACCACCCAGCGCCGGGCTCCCTCCCTCGTCACCCTGGGAGGCTTTGGGGGACATGGGGGCTGC
This sequence comes from Camelus ferus, assembly GCF_009834535.1. NCBI lineage: Eukaryota > Metazoa > Chordata > Mammalia > Artiodactyla > Camelidae > Camelus > Camelus ferus. The sequence goes on along the minus strand of NC_045717.1, from coordinate 9,154,964 downwards.
TCTCACACAGGACCCCGAGAGGGGGGCCTGAGGCCTGCTGTCTGCAAAAGACAGTTGCAGGTACGGCGGGCATCCGGGCTGGGGAACCAGCCTTCTTACTCTCCCCACTGGGGGCAGGACCCACCACTGACTGTCTCGAGTCTCACCCACGCCAGTTCTGACGGGCACAGCGAGTTGCAGGCTTAGGGTTTATGCCGAGAGCAGACTGCATTTTATTTCTCCAAGCTCAGTAACACCCGGCGCATAAAGCAGCTGGCACGGCGGCGGGCACATGGTGGGTGTTCCATATATAGTAGCGGGTTTGGTTGCTGTTATCCTCAGCATCACGAGGGCAGCACTGTGGGCCTGGCTTCCCCTGGCTCAGGAAGAAAGCTCTCCGGAGCGCCGTACCCAGCGCTCAGCAGGTGGTCGGGGCTCAATGTGCAGCAGCTGTTCTCTTTATTGGCTCCCGTCTCTGGCCACAGGGGCGGTAAGTGCCAGATGACTCAGAAGGCCTCCAGAGGCCCCCAGGTTCGTGGTGAGGCCTGGGGCTGGGGCTCTGGTCTAAGCTTAGGGGCGGAGCCATCAAAAGCACCTGCTGAGATCCGTGCTCAGGTGTCATCTCTCTGATGGCGCTATTTATGAACATCTGCAGTGCTTGGGAGTGAGGAATTGCCCTCTAAAAAGGGAGGTGAAAAAGTCCCAAGGTGCCGGTACCAGAGGGTTGGTTTTGCAAGGGGTGGGGTGGGGGGCAGCTGTTGGTGGGCAGGGAAGGGTTATCAGCAGAGATGGAGGCTGCTCATAATGCAGTGGCCACAGTGGTTAAGAGAGCAGGTGAGCAGCAAGGAGTTCAAATCCTGTTTCTTACTAGTTGTGCAACCTTCAGTAAGTTACGCAACCTCTCTGTGCCTTGGTTTCCTCACAGAGAAATGGGGGAATCATAACAGCACCAATCTCCTAGGGCTGTTGTGAGGCTTACGGGTTGGAACACAGGAAGACCACCCGGTGGGCACCGAGGGCAGGGGCGCTGCTGCTGTCCTTAGTGTTCCGTTCTCGCTGCAGGTTCTGGGAACCTGCTTTGCCTATGTTTTGAGAGTCCCCTGGGACTGCGCGTTTGGGGCCGCCTGCTGCCCGGGCACCGCTGGCGCTCGAGGCAGCGTACTCACAGCGTCTGGATGGCCTGCAGGGGGGCAAAGAGCCCCTTGCTGATGGTCTGCAGCTTGTTGTCATACAGGGAGAGCAGGTTGAGGTTCTGCAGGTCCTGGAACGTGTTCACCCGCAGGCAGTTGATCTTGTTGGCGTTGAGGAGGCTGCGGGCAGAAGGAAGGCTGGTGACTCACTAATGGTGGGGGTTACCTGCTGAGCAAGGGCTGTGTCTGGCAGGACTCCCCAGCGCCCTCCTTGCGGCCAGGGGCTCCCGCCCTGAGCAGAGAAAGAGAGGGACTTGCGTGCCTGGGGCCACCGAAACTCTGGACAGGTCTGGGCCCTCACGCCCCACCCCTGCCGCAGTCACCGTGGACGCTGGGCCGCACACGGATGGCCTCGTGCCTCACCCTGCACCCCGGCCTCAGGGATGACCCAAACTGGCACCCGCTTTCTGCTTTAGAAGGCAGAACATCCAGGAACCGCCCCCCCCCAAAAAAGAAAAAAATCATTTGGCACAATTGTTTTGAAGCTTTAGTTGATTGACTGAGGGTAATTTTGATTCAGAAAATTCCTTAGAGTTCTTTTGGCTCACTGATTCCCATTGGAAATCTGATGAATGATATAGGTCATCCTCCCAGAAAAAAATACAGCCACGGGTAGGCATGTGTGCATCCACATACACATTCTCTCTCTCTCTCTCTCACACACACAGATGGAACCTTCAGTGATTCCTCAAATACACCACGTGCATTTGGTCCAAGTTCTCTGAACACGCTCTTGACCCTTTTTCATAAGGTGGTTCCTTCTCTGCCTCTGCATCTCAGCTCAAAGGCCGCCTCCTCCGAGAGGCCTGCGCTGACCCCCTCACCTCCGGTACAACCCCCAGGCCCCTGTCATCTCACAGCCCCCTGCTTATTTCCTTCACAGCACTTCTCCCAGTCTGTGGTGAGACGGTATTTATTCTCTTTACCATTCACGTCCCGCCCAAGACCCGTGAGCTCCATGAAGGCACAGATGACACCTATGTTATTCCTTCCTTCGTTCTCAGTGCTCAGCACCAGCATTTCTTAAGAAGTATACTCAACTCCATAGGCAACTCCAGGGGGCCACGCTCCTCTAAAATGACACCCGTCCCCCAGGCTCACTCTTCCTGTCCATGAGGGACCCCATTCTGCTGCGGTTTTAGTTCTTCAGAACCTTCCCCCACCAAAAAACAAACAACAACAACAACAAAAAAAACAAAAAACAAACAACAACAACAACAAAAAAACCCAAGCATCAAAGGAAGCTGCCTTTGCAGTGAAATGCTGGTCCAGCACAGGTGACGCCATGAGGGTTACAGGAGTGTTTTCCAGAATGAGGCTGGTAAGGCAAGCACTTTGGGTCCTAAAGATTTCCTTTATAATCCTAGACTGACTAGCTGTGCCCTCAAAACTAGTGTAAAATCATTTCTTAATCACTCGTGAATGAAAGTGAGGGGGGTAAGACACAAACCAGCAAAAATCTTGAATTTTAAAAGTTTCTATTTTCAATGCTGGCTCAGGGCTTCCCTTGTGGGGAGGGACCCGTGAGATTTATCAGGGGTGGCTTGCCTCCGGAGGCTCCTGGTGCCAGGGTCCGGGGGACTGGGGTCGGGAACGGAGGGGCTGCCGTGGGAGCGGAACCACCCGCGCCCCCTCGCCCTCCTCGCTGCAGGCCTGGCCTCCCCTCGGCCCCGGCGCATCGGGAGAGAGGCAAGCAGCTGGGGCGGTGACGAGGGGAAGAAAAACTGCCTGTTTAATCTGGCTAATAATGGGCGGGTCCCAAGGGTTCACGCAGATGTCCTCTTGCCTCGCAGCAGAAAAAAGCTCATGTTGCTAGAATACTTTTCATGTTTTCCAACCTGCTTTTCTGACATCCTATTTTTCTCACAATAACCCGGGCAGATGGGCAGAGCCAGCCTCGCGTGTTACAGATGAGGAAACTGAGGCTGAGAGGTTGGTGGGCTTGCTCAAGGTCACACGTTTCCCGGGAGCATGATTGAAGCACTTATGGTAATTGAGGTCTCTAGAGTTTCTTCATGAACACCTTATCTACCCACCTGCCCCCATCTGTCCATCCTCTTTGTAGCAATTTCCCCCAAGAATTTCCTGTGCTTCATATATTCTAGTCAAAGTCACTCCACTCGGGGGGCATTCCCAGGAGGATGCTACGGAACAGGGAAACGGGGAGAAAGGCAAGAGGCTCCAACGGGACCAAGCCCCCACAGGGGAGGCATGGACCCTTCACACACACACACGATTTTTTTGGTTCTCTGGTTTTAAAAAGAAAAATAAAGTACGTAGTGAGTGATTTGTTCCAAATCTTGATGTTCCGGGCTTTCTGAGGGCATCACCTTGCTAGGGAATACTGAGCTAACAGTAGGGAGACCAGGTCAGAGGTGCCAGGCTCATAACCTGAGGATAGACTCTTCCCTGCTACATACTGTAAGACTCCACGTGCAACTCTGTTCATTCAGCCCTCCCAGTGTTTTAAAAATTGGGACATTCCACTCCTCTCTTTCTCCCTCTCACATACACACCATATTTCTGTTTTCTCTTGAAAAAAAAATCAGAAGCTCCAGTAACACTGGGTCCACTGGAGGCAGCCATGAAGTGGCTGCTCACTTTAGAGAAGACATACGCTCTGTCTGCCCCAGTCCTCACCATTCCCTACTGTCTGCCCATCACAAGTTTATTCTACCTCCCTTGCCTGAGAAGGCATTTAGATTTGAGGCCCTAGTGCAGATTCATGAGCCCAGTTGCAGTACTTGGTTCTAGCAAATGCGAGACACTAGATAAGGAGGATGGCCACAGGGAGGCGGGAGTGGCAATTCTGACCTGCCTTGAAAGGCTAGCCAAACTGCAGGCCACTCTGGCAACCCTCCGTACCCATCAAAACGATCGAGGCTTCCTTTTCTGATCCAAGTGCTTTCTTGTTCCATACTACTGCTAGGTCTCTCAGCGTGGGGTGTTATCACAAAGATGTGAGGCCTCGAGACAACCCAGGCTGGCACAATTACTAGGCAGAGACAGTGTATGAAGCAGGGGCAAAAGGAAACACAAAGGGCAGAGGCTCCTGGTCACTTATTCTCTCCCAGGATGCTTGGCTCCCTAAGGCAAGATGCGTAGGTGCAGGGAGAGATAAAATTAAGCTGCTTATCCAGATTTAGACGCTGAGGACAGCCTGACTGATCCCCGGCACCAGCTCCATCTCACAGCCTGTCCTTCTGTCCTCTCTCCTTTGGGAGGAAGCTTGGCAGGTACTTAACTCAGTCTGGCTTCCATGAAAGGATCTCTGAGCTCTCTGGTACATGGACAAGAGTTGCAGGGGAATTTAAAAAAGAAAAAAACTCTATGATGGAGCAGACAAAGAGTAAACAGCTATTTGAAATGGGGTTCAGCAATTCTGTAAGAAGTTCTGAACACAGGCCTCTTTCACTGGAGGGACTAATTCTGCCTCTCTTCCCATCAAGGCTGCTTCATCTGTCCTGGGTCGTCCCCCTGTGCGGAGCAGAGGTGTAACCGCTGTGTGAATTAATAACAATGCAGCGTCATCTCCAGAGACCACAGCTCTGTGTGCAGCCCCGTGCCGAGTGTTTTCCAAAGCACCGCCTGTGAAGAATTTTATCTCACCCTCACAGCAGCACTATGATTGTCCTCGTTTTGCTGATGAGGAAGCTGAGGGTCAGAGTGGTGATGGATTCAACCGAGGTCACCCAGTGAAGCTCCAGCCTGCCCGACTCCAAAGTTCATCTCTTATCCACTCTGTAAAACCCGTATTCTCTCTCCTGTGCCTGGGGGAAGGTGTTCCCTGTCTCTGGAGAGTGGCTGTTTTTTGCCAGCTTTGGAATGCACCTGGGCACACTGCAGGTAAACGGAGGTCTGGTAGGTGCTGGAAGACTGCTTGCCTCGTGGCTGTGCAGAGGTACCAGGAGTCCTGCTGACTCTTAGGGAGGACCTGGCAACAAGCTGACGAGATGGGAGGACTTTGGGGACGCTTACCAAACGGCCATTGGCACAAAGTGGCGGGCTCTTCACTGAGAGGCCTGTACCTGTGCAGAGCAGGGTCTCAGCCTTCAGGGATGGCGGACTAAGTGCCCGCTGGGGAGCTGGCATGCTTGCCCTGCACTCCCCTTACCCTGAATTCTCACTCTCCTCTGTGCAGAACAGGGGACGGTGACGGAGCAGTGACAACAGCACCCCTCATGCAAGCCTCATTCTAGAGGCTGCCTGATACTCAAACTCAAAACATTGACACTCAGTTTGATCCGCTGTTGGACCCAGTGGGTGGGGGAGGGGTTGGAGGTGTACTGTGTTCACTCGCTCCCAGACCACCTCCCAAAGGAAACTCAGAGGCCGTATAAACCAAAAAGAGAGGGAAGGGCCGGGATGATCAGGCCAAGTGAACAGCTGGGGCCACACGACCTAAGAGGTAGTAAGCACTACGTGTGGCCGGGCACTCGCCCAGCTCCTTACAAGTATTAACTCACTGAAATCTCCCCACAGCCCTCTGAGGTAGGTGTTACCTCCGTCTGACAGATGACACCTCTGGCACTCAAAAAACTTAAGTACCTTTGATGAAAGTTGCACACCTAGTAAGCGGGAGGTTGAGATTTGGTTGGACCCATGCCATCTTAGTTCAAAGACTTTACTCCCACCTTGATGCCCATTCAGAGACTGCAGAAAGCACCTAAAACTTCGAGGTGGAAGTGGAAGTAGGTTTTTTTGCAGCCAGTGCCATTAACTTAGTGATGATTCTACAACAAAACGAGAGACAAGAGCCGCGATCCCGTCAGAGGAAATTAACGAGAGTGGGCGAACGCTCTGCGAGGTTCTCTGCCCCCGGCCCCCCTCCCACTTCTCCGAGCATTTTCATCTTCCACATATGTTCCATGTCAAGAGGTATTAGCACTCAGCCCATTGACTAACCAACAGAACGATGCTGCGGAGAGAGAATCCTTTCCAGGAGCTGTTGCCTTCAGAAAAAGCACGGCAGGAAACAGAAGCCATTGAGAGCTTCGGCGCTGGGGGAGAGGAGCGGTGGGGGATGAAAAATCCCACGTCCTGCACCGGGGCTAAGGAGGGGACACGTGACTCCAGTCCTGCTCGGGGACCGGGCCTGGCCTGGCCAGAAAAGTCCCAGGTGCTCTCATCACTTGTGCCCATTTGCAGCCTCATTCACTCAGGGTCCAGGTAATGGGGGCGATGGGCCACAGGAGGGCAATGGGGTCCACTCTGATCTGTGAAAAGGTTCCCCATCTCCAGTCTCCTGGTCAGAATTCATAATGTAGCAGCTGTTTTTACTCTTTTTTGGGGGTGGGGTGGGGAGGTAATTAGGTTGTTGTTTTTTTAATGGCAGTACTGGGGATTGAATCCAGGACCTAGTGCATGCTAAGCACACACTCCGCCACTGAGCTATACCCTCCTCCCCAGCTGTTCTTACTCTTTATTGGTTCCTGTCTCTGGCTACAGGGGCAGTAATGGGGTAGGGGACCACTGAGGCCCCATTTTTAGCCACTGCCCTTGCCCACATCTCCTCCTCAGCCAAGACCCCCCCCGAGCTCATAGCCGTTGCCGCGAGGTTTGGAAAACACAAACACCTGGAGTCAGAGTTAGTGATAAATTGCATCAAAGTCACCTTGGTGACTCCAGTGGTTCACACGTTGACCAGGGGCCCAGAGCTATCATTCAGGTGACATTTACATTCCCCACACCTGCCCACGGGTCTGCGGACGACAGTGGTTTCCGGCTGCTCCTCCTACTGAGAAACCATGCTTGTCTGGAAACGCCAAAAGCATATTCCAAACCCCGGCGTACGAGGTCTTCTCAGAAAACCGGTGTCGAGGAAGAGTGTATTGGCTCCTTCCTGGAGAATGAGGGAAGCCCTTCTGGGAAAGACCACGGGATAGGAAGATGGGCCCAGGCCCCTTCCAGGGGGGGTGCTTCATGGAGCCTCCTTTACCTAAAGTAAGGCTGGGGAGTCAGTTTCTCTTCCATAAACACTCAAGTGCATGCATGGGGTGGGGCGGAAAACGGTACCGACAGCCCACGGCATTACCCTTTCTCTGGCTCCTCCAGGACGGTGATCATTTTTCAAGAATGGGTTACAAAGTCCCTTCATTCTCTGTGTGTCCCTGCAAGTCCTTCCCACTAGTAAGCGTTTGTATAAACTATTCGTGAGGACGCCAGGGAGGGGAGCTCTTCTGGACCGTGATTCAGCTGCAGTAACTAGAGTTCACCTCCTTCATTATTGTGTCTTCCCTTCTTAAAAAAAAATTCTTTAGAATTAAACCCTCTGCCATCCTGAATGTCTTTTATCTATTAATGGTAATGAGGTCCTGCCTTAGAACCAATGGGCTTTCGTCCTTTCCCTAAGAAATATGGGGGATTTATTTTGACCTTCAGCAACCTCCTGAGGCCAGACGTGGGGAAGAACCTGGTAATACATGGTGCCACGAGGTCAAGAAACTCTGGCCCTGCCCAGCATCTTCTCTGCACTTGTGAATGGGTGCTCTGGCCACCCTCGCCCGAGGAAACAAGAGGGGCCCTCCAAGTCCCAGCTAGGGGCAAAGATGACTCTTCTCTCCTGATGATGGCTGTGCTGCGGCTCATGGGCTGTGGGTTGTCATGGTGACTCAAACTGCAAGTGCAGGGGTGGCCTGTCTGAAAAATAGGACCTTCTCTGACTCCCCAGACATAGGAGGCAACTGGGCTTTCCTACGGCGATCAGAGGGAAGCTGAGATTCTGGGAGACCAGACTGGGGGGAGCTGTCACCTGTTCTCAGGACTCACCTAGTGGGACCTGGCTTGCTCCTTCCCTCCCCCACAGCTCCCTGGGTGGGACCTGCCTTCCTGACTGTTGCCTCATCAGTCCTTTAAGAGGGATAAGCCATTCACTCAATGACCAAAGCATGGAATGAGTCCAGAATTTGTCTCCCCAAGACCTTCCCCACGTACACGAGAGAGGGAAGGCTTCCTCCCACGAGAAAGCATCACAAAATGAGTCAGCGTCTGCTGCTGGGGAGAATTCTCACCACCTCACCTCGGCCCAGTCTCTAAAACCAAGCAGCTTCTGGACAGATCTCTCTTGGACAGAGCTCAGGGTAAACTTCAGTGGGGTGAGGACAATGGATGGGACGAGGTTCCACGGGAGACGGCGGCCTGTGACTTACACTGAGATGGAACAAAAGGAGCCGATTCATCATCAGTTCTACAGCATCTCCTCTTTGGCTTGAGCCAGTGAGGAATTCTTTTTCCCGAATCACAAAACTAGCTCAGCAGATCAGCCCATGACTGGGTCTGAAGCAGACGTCTGTGGCGTGGGCTCCAGATTCAGACTGCTTGCCTGTCAAAGCTCCATCACTCATGTGCTCAGAGACAATGGCCTGCTTACTTATCCCGTCAGTTGCTCAGTTTGCATATCTGTAAAATGGGCCTTCCAACAATACCTTCCTCTTAGCATTGTTGTCAAGATCACGTGAGAGTTGTACATGAAATTGTTTAGTGCAGCTTCTGGCGCATATTAAGTATTTGGTTATGTGTTGGCTGTTATTATTAGTAACAGTAGTTATCCTTGTGAAACAGCTGGTGAGAGAAAGTGAGCTACAGGGAGTGAAGTTTTGCTCACTGCCTTGTAATTGGTATGTTGCTTGGAAAACTCCAAGATCCTCAAATGGTCTTGTCTGCCTTCCAAGAAAATCAAACAACAGGTGCCTGGGTTGTCTTAACTTATTCCAGCCCCGAGACAGCCTGATTTGGGTTAAGACCTCCTGGAGCAGGCTTAACATCGACCGTGGCCAGCATTTATGTGAACGCTTCCACCTGAAACGACCGCCTGCCCCACATGGGTGCCGTTCCCACGCGCGCCAGGTAGTCAGTGAGCGCTCACTGAATGCGCAGGTTCCCTGGGGGTGCTGTGATGGCACAGCGGAGGAGGTGATGGCCCTGGAGACACACTAGGAGCTTTCCTTGCCTCGGGGAGGACTGCCCTCCGAGCTGGTGACGGAGCTGGGGGCCCTTGGGCTGGCTGCCCGCTCAGGATCACCATCTCCACCCACATCCCAGGAGCCCAGCAGCCAGGGTGGGCAGGGGAACCAAGAGGAGCTAAGCGTTCACCCTCAGTCTCCAGTGAGGAAGGGGATGGACGGAGCCTGGGAGAAGAGGGCAGGTCACTCCTCGGGAGACCAGAGTTGGGAGCACGTGTCCTGTCCTAACCTCGGATTCTGACACGTCTCCATGTGGAATATTTCTGTTCTCGCAGTTCAGCAGGGATGCTTTGAACACACTTTTTGCCCAAATGGGCATCTGACTCACTTCCCAGCAGCCCGTTTTAAGGAGGGCAGCTGACAGACTACCTTGTGCCCCCCCCCAAGATAACAAGGGTTATTACTAATAAACGACAAATGTGTGTTTACACGATGAAATTCTGCAGGAACTGAACCTGTTTCGGATTAATTGCAGGGAGAAGTGGGGAGGGTGTTGTAGCTCAGCAGAAGAGCACCTGCTTAGCATGCACGAGGTCCTGGGTTCAATCCCCGGTACCTCCGTTAAAATAAATACATAAATAAACATAATTACCTTCCCCCTCAAAAAAGAAAAAAGAAACAAAAATAGATCATTGCAGGGAGACACACCAGCTTTTTCCAAACACTTGAAGAATGTGAGAAAAGCCTTTTCTGAGTTTCTCAGAAGCCGTTACTGAGGTTTAGCATAAGAAAGAGCTTTCTAACAACAAGCTTATACTGTACAGCACGGGGAACTATATTCAGTATCTTGTAGTAACTTATGGTGAAAAAGAATATGAAACCAAATATATGTATGTTCATGTATGACTGAAGCATTGTGCTGTACACCAGAAACTGAATGAGCAGTAGGAAGATTTGTCCCGGGGTGCACGGGACAGGCTTCCATACCAGGTGGGTGAGAGGCTGTCCCTAAAGCCCTGAAGATTTTGGGACTCTGACGCAAGGAGGGGACTCTTGGGAGGCCGACACCCGGAGGACAGGGAACTGGGTTTGGGGGACCTTCCCAGGACTGTTGAAGCTTGTACCATGTAGACCCATGGGCTGCCGCCTCTGAGAGACGCTGGAGATGGAGACATTCTACCTTTAGTGTTGGCCATCTACCAGAAAAAAACAGGGCAACAAAATGACCCAGGAGGGCTGGGTGCGTAACAGCCGGGCAGGTGGGGTGGGATGGCTGAAAGGTTTAAAGGATCAGGGCAAGGGAGGGCAGGAAGGACAACCAGCTCCGAGGCACCTGCGTTATTCCTGGCAGCATCACGACAAGTGCCAGAAAGGAAACATCCAAGATCACTCCGGGTGTCAGAGACAGCTTGGCTCTGTGATGCGCCAATAATTTGAGAGATGGAGAGAGAAGAAAAAAAAACACAAAACCCCTCGCAAAAAGCCTTCCAGTCAAAGGAGAGGAAATTTCCCAGACGACCAGGGTATTCTAATCAGAGCCTTCTTATCGGAGTGTCTCCAGCCTAACAAGGAGAAATCCAATCTACCGCGGGGCTGAACGCTAAATTAGATCTAATCAGGACGTGCTTTCTAACTGCTCAACGGCAGGTCAAAGCCCAATGACGGCTACAGTTGCTGGGCTTTTTTTCTGGAAACTGAGCGGGCCTGAGCTGTGTCAACTCTTGGTCTGGAGAGAAGGGGGGAAGCTTTGTCTTTTCTCCTAGCTACTCAATCCTGTCTGCTCAGAATGGTGCTGTGCAGCCGGAGCTGCCTTCCGAGCCGGTGCAAAGCCCTGTTATTAGCTATTTCGTGACTGCTGTCAGTCTGGAGCTGGGATATGCTTCCTTTTAAAAAAAAAAAATCATGCACTTACGGAATCTTTACATGCTGTGCACTGTGCTAGGCACTCGGATACGTGCTATGTTTCTCCTTAACACATGCAAGGGCTTTTTGCTCTCCACACCAAAACCCAGACTGCAAAAGGATGCTCACCCCAGCCACTGGAACACAATACCTCCAGATCTACCTCCAGGCCGTGCTATTGTTACTCTTCTTGCAAGGGATTAATAGCTACAGTTAACCGGCCTTATGGTGGCAGTTGTAGCTTATCGTTTCCTTGCTACAAGCAAAGAATACCATCTGTGAAATAGCCAGCTCCCTGCGGAGCCCTGGCAGGCCGTTCTAACAAACAGGCACCGCGGCTCACTGAGGGCTGGGATCTTTGAACACTAAAGTGTATACAGAGACACGGAGACTGAGACCGACACGGAGACAGAGGTGTGCAGGGCTGGGTGGAAGGGATGCAGAGAGAAAGATACAGAATTTTCTCTCTCTTGTTTTTGGCTTCATTGAAACAAGGCTGACTACTGCTGTGATGGATGTGCTGCCTGGAAACTAGCTGGGCATCTCATCCAGACATGATTCACATTCCTGTATTATCTTAGGAGACTCTGTCCAGGGCTGAGTCTTACAGGACATGAGAAGGGTAGGGCGTAAAGATATGAGAAGAAAAGGAGAAAGAAAAGGCTCACTTCCTCCTTCTTGAAGAGTGTCTGGGCGTCACCACGTGTGAGGTATGTGGCCGACCCTCCTCCATCCGTCCTCGCTCCTGCACGCCCAGCCATCCGAAGACACAACTCACCCACACTGTCTGCAAGCTGACACCGCAGCTTCGCTGAACTGCACGTGGGAAGCAGGGAGGCCCTGGGCCCCTTCCTCACTGCCTGTGACTTGGAGGTGATTTTACAACAGCGCACTTACACGTGTGCAGGCGCGCACACACACACACACACTCCTCTGTACTCAGACGCACACCTCTGGGAACATACATCCCATGCTGTTTGAGAGCTAGGAGCCCTCTGAGCCACAGGACCATGAAAGCTCTACTCCAGTTTCCACACATATTTTGCTGTGTGTCTGAGGGCAAGTCATTTACCTCTCTGAGCCTTGGTAGCCTCCACTGCTCACAAGATACTCAAGATCAGTTCCTAACAGCAATAGGAACTGAAATGGTACCCAAGCAGATGTGAACATGTATGCACCCCCCCCTCACAGTACATGCATGCAGATGCCACAGCTCCTGATCGCAAACCAGAGCGAATTCTCCCCCAGTCACAAAGCCTTAAAATACAGGATGAGCTAAATTCCTTTCCTCACCTCTGCACATCAGAGTTCAATTATCTTCTTCAAACATTTAAGCTCAAATGACCAGAATGAAATAAATGCAAATAAACAATCCCGGAGCTTAAAATTCGAGGCAACAAACTTTCCTTTAAGTTAAATAAACGCTCGCCCCTCGGCCATACCTGAGCCAGGCAGTCACAGTGGTGACTGATCAGCTCACCACCCAGCCCGACCCTTCTCCAAGGTCACATGACTGTCAGCAGCTCTGCTTCAGCTTTCGTATTGGAATATGATGTATGAATATTTGAGTTCCTCCCGTTCCTAGCACACCCCTGCAGGATGCTTCCCTGTGTAGGATTCAACTCCGGCTTAATTTCTAGCCGCCCCCACCTGAGGCCAGTGACTCATGCCTGGGCCACCCTCCTGAGCTGGATCGTCTAGCTTCAGTCACGCTGGCCTTAGCCTCCCCCTGCCGACTCCCTGGCTCTCTTTCCACCAAGAAGAAATGATGGAGGTGAAAGGTGGACAGCTCAAAAACGAATTATTTTTTTCCCTCTTCAGTGTGCACAAAGTCAAAAGAACTCTGCAGAGCATGGCTCAAAGTTTGCAGGAAAGAGCCTGCACACAGTTCCAGAGACCCAATTAGTGACAAAGTTCCTACTCACAGCAGCTGCAGGGACGCCAGCCCGTCAAACAGTCCCTTGGCGATCTCGGTGATCTTGTTGCCATAGAGCACCCTGGAAGGGAGCGGAGAGGACAGTGGTCACTGCGGATGAGAGGCGACATAGGAGGCCATCACCTCGGCCAGCTCTGGGGGACATCTCAAAGCATCGCCTTCCCCAGCCCGCCTCATCCCTTCTCCTCACCAGCAAGACAGCGGGCTACTGCCACCGGGGGCCTGAGGGACAGGCTGTCTGGGAGGTGAGGAGAAATGGGGTCCCTCCTGTTTCATTCCTGGGAAGCCCAGCTCAATAAATAATCCACAATAGGGAGAAGCAGTCCCTTTGTGGTGTCTTCCGCAGCTGCTAATGTGACTCACACCCTGGCAATAAATAAGATGTGTGGGAGGCTGGCCGGCCCTGTGTCTTCTTGTCTTCAATGGGTATCGATCAGGCTGAGCCCAGCCTATAGAATGTTTCCTTTTAATATCCTGTTGCATCGTAGGAATTCCTGAGCCCAGTCCTTTAATCATGCACCTAGACAGGGCTCCGGGTAACTGGGGTCCTCTCCAGATGGCACAGGGCTGCTGAGTCAAGGGCTGGCTCTTAGGGAGCAAGGAATTCTTACTGCAGTAGTGGCAGCTTCTATACTCCAGCTTATTTTTCTATCCTTTGAGCTTCAGGAACTAAAGAACTCTGAATTCTTTTAGCCTTCTGTCTTCCAGCCTACAGCATCGCTCACACTGGGCCTCCTATTCATGGGCTGGTCTCTGGTGACTTGTGACGCTTGGGGACAAAGTCTATTGGGTCTGTCTTTCCAGCCCAGTGCCCAGTGGGTCCTAGGCACAGGCATGGAAGTCACTGCTAGCTTCTCTCTGCTCTCATCCATCCCACGGACTTCGCTGTCTCTAGGGTCCAGCCTCCTTGGAGATGGAGGGAACTCAGCTAAGAAGGGTTTTTAAGAAAATCCCCTCTTGGGCCCTGCAGCGCACTGAACGAATGCAAGATTCAATCCCGACTCAGATTGCAAATCCGGGCTGTGACGTGTCTTTGAGGAGGCAAAATACTAGGATGAGGAGATGGTTAGTGGGAGAGAGAAACCCACCCCATTTCCCAGATGCCACCAGGAGTGAAAACTCAGCGTTCCGCTCAGCCCGCGGGTGTGTTTCATTAATGTTTCAACAAATTAATGACTAAATAAAAGTCAGCATGATGGCTCAGGCTCACATTTGTAATTCATATTAACGTCCCTCTGCTCACTGTGCCAAATGCAGGAGTGTCTCTGTCTGCACGTCTTGGCTGATGTCAGAATCCCCCGTGCAGAGACTGGTGGGGGGGCGGCAAGGCCAGGGGCTCCTCAAATCACACGTCCACATGGGACGTCTCTACGTCTCCGTGGGTCGAAACCACCCTCTGGCAGGCTGAAGTGGGTGTGGGTCCACCTCGGGGCATCTGGGTGCAGACCTGCCTGGCTTTCCCCCCAGATCTTTTTTTGACTGCGTATTCCCGCCTTCCAGGTCTGAGCTCACACCTCTCTTCCTTGGGAAGCTTCTGCTGAACATCTTAGTTCACGTTTCTTCACCACCCATCACCCTATTTTTATTTCTCCATCCCTTTTCTTTATGTCATAATATTACTTATATATTGGTTTACTTTAAACATTGTCTGTGCCTCCCCCACCAGCCCCCTTGAACCCAGGTTCCATGTGGGTGGGTGACATTATGTGGCTTGTTCATGGCTGGGTTCCTAGAGCTGAAAACCGAACAGGGTCTAGCACAATAATTTGTTCAAAGAATGAAGGCACAGGTATGGGGTAAAGGCTTTCTTGCTCTTCACCTTGGCCATTCCTGACTTTGGATTGGGTGCGTTTGTGTTCAAAGCTCCATGAGACCAAGGGTCTCGTCTGTCCAGTTCACTACCATATTCTCAGTGTCTATAAGGCTACTCAGGACACAGCAGGCACCTGCTGAATGGACGAATACATACATTGGGGGTGAGAGGACCTTCACTTTAAGAACGTCCCTGTATATTTCAGAATTGGCTAGTGGCATGCCAATTTCCTATTTGGCAACCAGATTTTGAATTTCTTTTCCTGCAAGACAGGAAGCATCTCACGATCTTCAGACCGTTCCCGGATCCCAGCAGAGGGAAACCAGACAAGGGGAACGGGAGGGTGGGGGCACGGATAGGATCCTGGTGGCAGACGGCCGTTCTCCCTTCTCCTCTGTGATCTTTAGCACAATAAGCAGACGCTAATCTCACACACAATCCTGTCTTTGATATCCCAGCCAGATGTTCTAACCCAATAAATGAAACTAATTTACTCTGCAAGCAGCAGGCAACAGCTGAATCAAGAGACTTCCCTGTCTGCAGCCCCTTCCCGGTGGGATGGGGCCAGGTGGGGGGAAAATGTGTATCTTGTTACCTGCCCACTCATCAATTAAACAAACAGGTGGCACAGGGTGACAAAGCATGGACAGCTTGCCTCTGAGCATCCTCGCTCTTGCCCAGGTGGGCAGGTCACCAAAGAATACGAATAGTATCAACCCAGGATACCTTAGCTGCACCTTCCACGTTATCTCAGGAGGCTGGGTTCTGGAGTCACACTGCTTGGGTCCGAATCCTGCCTCTCTCACTCGTCACCGTGGGCTTTGGATACGTTATATTTATTTACTCGGCAGATTTTTTTCTTCTTTTTTTGGCCCAGTAACTATGTGCCAGGTACTGCTTGAGTGCCAGAGATTCAGCCAGGATCAAAAGAGATAAAAACCTCTGTCTGTGCGGAGCTTAGATCACCCAAATTTCTTCAGCCATGAAAGAGAGATGAGGATAGATTCTGTATTTTAGGTCGTTGTGAGGATGAAATTTGCAAGCCTCCTAGAAGAGTACCTGGCACACAGTAAGTGCTTAATAAATACTGCCAGTTATTGTTGTTAATTGTAATCACGATTGCGTGCTAAGTCGGAAAGGTGGCACTGTCCCCACTTTGCCTGGAGGGAACACGCATGGAAGACTCAAGGGATGGTCTCTGTGCCACATGGCGAGTCACTGGCAGAATCAGGACAAAGCTCCGTGCCCTCCTGTCCCTGAGGGTCTCTATGCCTTTAGTGGGCACGGCTTTGTTTCCATCCAACAGGCTGCTTTAGGGTTTCGAAATCAAAGATATGAAAGGCTTATTTATAGAATGGGATTGATGCTTTCTCAGAACAATAGCCATGAGGTTGGTTTGGGGAAAAAAAAGCTTTAAAATCAGAGGAAGAAAATTAGCTCCTCCTTTGACAAGTCCACATGCACGGGGGAAGTGGGCACCCGGTAATAACCACACATGCCCCTTCTCTCCCTCCATCTCCCTGGACAGCTCTGCCGAGGCAGGTGGGGTGGGAGGAGGGAGTGCGGTTTGGGGAGAAGATGCATTTGAATTAGAAGCCAATAACTGGGAAGGCTGCTGGGCACTTAATCAATAAAAATAATGCATTTGGGTTGTAGAAATATTCCCCAAGATCAATTTCCCCTGAAGAAATATTTGTTTCTTTTACCAGGTTGCCACAAGTGTGTGAGGGAACATAAAACCTTGATAAACACCCCCTGAAAAATACGGACGCATCCCTCTGCCACCCACCCCCACCCGCACCCCACACGACTCCGCTCCCCACTTACAGAGACGTGAGCGATTTCAGACCCTGGAAGGCGTCTGGAGCGATGTCCGATATCTGATTCTTGCTGATGTCTCTGAAAACATTAACGGGAGAGACTGAGAACACAGCTCAAAGGTGTGGTACGGCCATTCCTAGGTGTGGACCAAGCATTTCAGGTATGCAAAATGGTGAGGATGGATTAATCATTCAATCTGTTTCTTTACAGTGTGACAACAGGGGCTTAAAGATCATTCAGTTCAACCGCCTCATGATGAAATGCACTGTATCTGTATCACATTTCTTGGCTTTCAAAGAACACTCACAGCACCGTGACTTTGACATACTGCTATGCACATGGGAGCCCTCACTTTGCAGGTGGGAAACCGCACCCAGTCAGATGAGGGACTTGTCCTAGGTCACGTTACCAAGCAACTACAGCATAAATGAAGCAGAAGTCGGCCTCACTCAAACGCGGCCCAAGGGTCCTGGAAGCATCACTGTTTTGCATCGTGCCTCGGTAAACGCTTATTTTTCTCCTCCAAAGTCCTGAGTCATTTCACCTCCCCAGTGACTTTTCCTCTCTGACCTGAAAGGAGTTTTTAAGCAGTGACTTAAGTCTCTGTAAACATCTCATGAAACTGTCACGGGATGGCTTTGAGGCCTGACCTTGTCGCTGGCAGTGCTCCCAGAGCAAGCCCAGGGCAGTGATGCCCAGGGCTTTGGGATAATGTGAGCGAGAAGGATGCTGTGCGCTGGAAGGCAGCTAGCCAGGCCTCGCTGGTGCAGCGGAATCTCCCTGCTCACTCTGCAGCATCCCAGTGACTTCAGAGCACCCTCCTCTAGTTCTCCCCACCGGCACTTCCCTGGAGGGGGGACTTCTCTTAAAAGCCATTAGCTCAGGGTGGGCCTCTGGGCTCCTGTCCCTGGAAGGGGAGATGCTCCAATTTCCAGCCACAACGAACCTTTCTGGTTCCTTTTCTTTAACAAAATAAATCAATGGGTCTTTGCTTTCGTGCAGATGAGGAGGGGCTGGGGTCTTGGAGGGTCAATAAGGAGGAGACGAGGGAGTATCGAGAAGAAAGCACATCTAAGCAGGTTCTTAAACAATTGCCTCCAGCGAGGCCAGACCCCCCAGCCCCCCAGCCTCTTAAGCGCACTCCTCGGGCCTCTCTCCTCCTCCTAACAGCCTTCAAAGGGGCTGCCTGACACCCTTCCCTAGGCCTCTGTTCCCTTCCATCCCCATTTCCAAGGCCTGCAGGTTGACGGATACCCCACAGGTTAAGGATTCTTAGGCACAGCTGTCGAGCTGATCCCTTTAGCGGGCGAGATCGTCCCTAACAAATCCAGATTGTGCTCGCAAACTCGTCAGCTTACACCCGGCTTTTCTTCAGTGTAAGGGTCTTAACAAGCAAATGCCCTGGATTATCCTAATCTTGCCGGACCTCGCAAGGCATTTCGGGCAAGCGTGCAGGGTCTGTGCTCAGATCAGACTAGTGAGAGAGCCTGTTCTGTTTTGTTTCCCTGACATCCCCAATGGGATGTCCCTTTAAGGTCCTTAGACCTCGGCCATGTGAGAGGAAGTTCCGTGGCCAGTGGAGAAGCCCTCTGCTTTAGCCTTGTCAGGGCAAACTGGCTTTCAGTTCATAACTAGACTTCTGCATGCACCCCTCTCTAAGCACAGTGAGAGATGTCTTGTGGTTCTGGAGATGCCGGGGAGTAGAAATTGGAGAAGTGATAGTTTAGCTGGGAATTGGCCCTGGTGGTCACCTCCTCTTAGTTCTTAACTCTGCAGGAAGGAAACAGCAGCTCTGGGAGGTGAAGGACCTGGAGCCATGAGGGACCTGACATGGCTGTTCGGGTACAGACCTGGCGTCTCAAGTCTCCCTTCCACTTCACTGTGATGGGTGCAGAAGGTGGTGGCACTGGACAGAAAGGCAGATTGGGGATGGCTTCAGTGCCCACTGATCTCCATGCCTGACCCCTCCTAGTCCACATCAGGTGGTCCCAGAGCTGACTCCAGGGGTTTGGGTCAATCTTAACGACCGGTGGTTCTCAAACCTCACTAGGGGTGTTTATTAAAATGCACCCACAGAGAGTCTTGGCCGGCTGGGGAGCTGGAGTTAGAAGTCGGCACATGTGACACATCACCCCTGCAGGCGGTCCCTGGGTCATATTTCAGGCCATGGTGCTTCAGAGTCTGGTCAGTCTCAGATCCACCCCAGTCCCCAGGGGCTTATAAACTGGATGATGGGGAAGGAGTGGCCTTTGCACACTGTTTAGAACAGAGATGGCAAAATCCAACGCCTGCAAGGATCAAGCAGGAAACAGAAGTGTGAGACACGAGGAAGTGGTGGAGGCTGTGGAATACCGCTCCACCTAAGAGCGCGGAGGGAAAGAACTCAACACCCTATTCGGGCCAAACAACTTGAAAGTTTGACCTTCGGGTGTCAGCGTTGTTGGGTAACCAGCCCTGTGAGACCCGGGCACCTTCTCCAGTGCCTCCTACTGTCCCTACAAAAGGCTTCCTTATCTTGATACTAGTTTTTACCTGAAAGTTTCTTTTTACATTAAGCTGCCCACCAGAAATTCATTCTATTCAGGGACAATGCCATTTATTCAGGGAAATTTTTTTTTTTTTTTTTTTTTTTTTTTTTTTTTGGTCACTGGAGGTAGGAAGAGGATGTGGTTCTTGCAGAGTTGAGGGAAAACTTCTATTAGATATTAGAGACAGACTGGTTCATATTTAGGGTTTTAAAATCCATTTTCACCAGGGACCCACTTCTCCAAGCCACTGCACCTCAGTCTGGGTTTTGGAAGTTCTGCTGGTCAGAAAAATTTTAAGTGGCCTCTCTTCTTTACTGTCATGTGGGGTTGGGGGCAGTGGGGGAAAGGGCATCATGATAAATACCAATAGCATCAGAAGTGATCAAAAATTAAATTCACTTCGCAGGTCGTGATGGAGGTCTCATGAATTCTGAATGCACAGATCATGGCAACTCCAATGGGATGGAGAAAGGACAGTAAAACATGGCCAAGCCCTAAATTACCTGGACTTCACAAAAATTAGAGCAGTAACTTCAATCATGCAAGAGATGTAGGTTGGGGCAGTGACGGAACTTGTCATTTTTCACTGAAATTACTATCTGGCTGCAGAATCTAGCTGGGCTTTAAAAATGAATCGGGGCGGTGGCGGGGGGGTATGGAGAGTGAGCTGGAGAAGCAGGAAGACGAGGAGATTAATGGTCCAAGGTTTTAAATATTAAGGCCTATATTTATACAGCTCCTCCAGCAGGAACGCTGCCAAGGGGAGGGAAGAAGTGAGCGCTCAGGGCAGGTGCGTAACGTTGCTCTCTGCTTCTGGAACTGCACCAGGGGAAAATCTTGTTTGGTTTGGGTTTCCAGGGAGATGGGAGTTGGCTTCCCGAGATCTGAGGGTAAAGCCTACCAATGCCACTGTTTCGCAGGGATGTTTATTTTTAACATAAAAGGAGCCAGCAGACACTTAACCTCTTTAATGTAGGCCCTCCTGCTCAAGGGAAACGGAGGAGTCAGCCTCCGGTGGGAGGGAACAAGGCCACGTCTGTGGGTATTTCTACCTGCCCTCTCTCCTTCCTCTGTGGGGGGTCAGAGAAGGGGCAAGGGCGATGGTAACAGCATGGTGATTATCGTAAATGATTTCTTAGCCTGGAAAAGGGACAGGAGCCTCCCTCCCAGGTTCTTAGTGTCCATGATGGCAATGGTGGGACTGGTTCTGAATCCTACTGGCCTCCCTTCGGAGCACCCCACTCTGAGAGACCCACAGAGCAGTGCTCAGGGTGGCCACACGACGGGAAGGGTGGTGAGGAGGATGCTGCCGCCATGGCGGGGATGAGGGCGATGAGGTGCAGGTGCCATCAACGGTGTGGTGGTGGAGAAGGTTACAGCAGTGTTGGTGTCACCAGGTCCTGACAGGATGATAGTGACATTGGATGTGGTGGTAGAGGGGGTGCTGGGGACAGTCATAAGCAAGGGAGCTTCCAAGGCTTCTTATCTCACTTAGGAAGATTAGCAAGTCCTTACATGGTCTGCAGGGGCCACGGGATCCGGCCCCTGCAGAATATCCCCACTCTTCCCTTCACTCACTCCACCCCTCGCTAGTCTGCAGAGCGTCCGCGCACACTCCCGAGAGCCCCTCCAGACTCAGTCCCTTCCCCTATTCGGGTCACCTGCACTCGGAGGCCTTCATGGGCCAACCCACCCATCCAGCACTCTCCATGCCCTTCCCTTCCTTTGTTTAACGTTCTGGTGCTGATCAGTTTCTGATATATATATCTTGTTCTGTGCTCTCCCACCTGAATATGCTAGTTCCATGAGAGTACATTTCGTTTTAGTTCACCCTCTACCCACAGATCCACAGCACATTTCCTTGTGCACAGTGGATATTTGCTGAGAATTTGTTAGATGGATGTGTGCATGGTTGTAGGGGTGTTGGTGATGGGGCTGTAGAATGACACAGGGCCACTGTCACATCTCTACTGAAACTCCTACATTAGGTCCACACCCCCAAAGCCACGGGACAATAAAATGGTGAGATGGGTCTTTTTTAGGCTGATTCAGCCATACCTCCTAGCCAGATAATTTTAGTTGACTTTAGTTGGAGAGGCTCTTAGCTCTGAGGTGTCTAAACTCATACACCTCCCCATCTGAAGGCAACGCGTCTGGACTCACCTCCTCATCTTGGGAGACATTCCTGGCATGACACTTAAGTCCCCTGAGGACTGGGATGCAGCCGCTCAGCTGGGCAGGCTCCCCACTCCCCATTATCACCCCTCCTCAAGCTGAAAGCAACTGGGCTCGTTTCTCCGCAGGGGAAACTCACATGCGCTTCAGTTTCTTGTACTGGGTGAAGGCTCCAGCGGGGATGGATTTGATGGAGTTCTGTTCCAGGCGTCTGAGAAACAGAGCAGAGAAGAGTCAATTAAACATCCACCCATTGACAAGGGGTTGCTGGGGGCCGTGGGGACAGGATGGTCTCTCCCATCCTGTGGCACAAACTCCCGGTCAAGGGAGACCTGCAAACAGTGTTCAAAAGCCGGAGACTCACGTTCTGACGTGTGGAGCGCCCAGTCAAGTGTCTAACTCCCTGGGGACAAAGTTAGAAAGGATGATCTTTCCTTGAGGATATTTGGTTCTTGCTTCCTATAAGCTGTCTTTGGAGGCAGCTGTCATCTTCAGAAAATGCTGTAGGACGTAACTAGAGTAAAGAGAGATGGACAGGTAGCCATGCGCATCTGTCATGGCAGCACGTCTCCGTTCAGTCAGCAGCTCATCCACGCTGCTGCTGGGCTACTGGACAGGCAGGAACGCCAATGGCTGACTTCATTTCTGTGCTCCTTTTTTCTCTTTTTAATGAGATGTAATTGATATATTACACTGTATTAGTTTCAGGTGTACAACCTAATGATTCGATATTTGTTTCTGTGGTTTCCAGTCGGCCATGCCAATCAGGTGGAGGAATAGCCTTCACGTCTTCAGGCTCCCAGCCTAATATGCATCAAGCTGGCTCCCCGACAGCCTGAGGGCCCCAGGGGCCCCGGCTGGACCACTCCCCCGGGGCGGCTGCTGCCGTCTGAGGCTTTACCGTCTTATGGACTCTGCTGAAATGCTTCCTCTCCTGTTACCCTGGAAAGAACGAGAGATGTGGCAGGCCCAGGGCCCAGATCTTCCTTGGAAGAGAAGGAGCTGTGAGGAGCGAGCGAGCCTGTCCATTCTTTATTCTTGCATCCCTCAAATGACTTCCCGTCACCAGGAACAGGTGTGGTGGGAAACAGGCAGGAGCAGGAGGCGGGGCCCGCTATTAGAGGTGATGAATGACGGCCTGGCCCAGGCTGAGGACTCAGCGTCTCCTCCTCATCCATCTCCCTTCTCTCCGAGCTGCGGATCTTTTCATCACCTCCTCATTTGGCGTGGCTGATCCCCAAACCCTCAGCTGGGAAGGTGTGTGTAGGGGGAGCGAGGGGGAAGCAGAAGGAAGAGACAGGAGGAACTGACTCCCTCGGAGGCTACAGCGCGTGCATGCACATTTCTGGCTGGGATGAACCCATTCGTCTTGAAGACTAATTCCTGCTGTGGAATAGGGGAGACAGTCTTATTAATTTGTGCCTCTGCAATCTCATCTTCATTGGGGGAACGGAGTATTTGTTACTGGAACCACTAATGGAGCAGTTTGCCAGCAGTTTTCCCATTTCAAACAACATCTCAGCTGCTAATGTGGAATGGTTTGTCAGGCCTACCCATAACACAGACAAATCACTCTCCAGGCCAAAGGAAGGGGGTGACGGGGGAAGAAAGAGGGAAGGCGGGTGAGAGGAGAGGAGGAGCATCAGGACAGATCATTCTCGGCTGCCGGGTGAATAAAGTCTACAAATGAGACTGCCACGGTCTATTAAGAAGGCCTGCGTGGGGCTGCAGGGGGCCGGGGGTGTGCTCTGGCGGGCACGTGGGCACAGGCTGGCTGGACAGCAGGCTGGCTGGCTCACGGTGAGCCACAAGGGCATGCCACAGGGTCTCCGAGGCTGTGGCTACTCGATAGAGCCACCCACAGAAGCAGCAGACCTGGGCAGGCCGCCTTGCCTGACACGTTCCAAGGACATTCTTGTTTTCCAGCCGAGCAGAGCTCAGCAGCGATCTCTCAGCCAAGGCAGCAGCTCCATGGGCCTCTGGGGCTGCCAGTCAGGTGGCAAATGCTCTCCAGGAATCCTGGGATTCACCTGCCACTTTGACAAGGGATGGCAACTGGAGGATGCCTCTGGAGAGGACCACTGTCTGTAACGATGGCAACCCCCCTGGCTTCTGCGAGAAGACCCGTCGCCCCCAGCGGCAGGCCAAGAGCCCGTGCAAGCCCGTCAGCGCTGGGGGCTGTCCGTCCATAATCGGTTAATCCGCACTTTAGTGATGGGCGCAAAGAGCTAAGGGTAAGACGTGCTACCTGGTGATAGAGGCCGGCCCAAGACGGTCCATCACAGAACCGAATTTTATTGCTGACATAACAAACAAGAAGCGCTCTCGGTTATGGTGTCGAGTTGATTTCTGTCTATTGCCTCTTTTAATCCTTACACTTAGGAGGCAAGCTGTGTTGGCCCCGTTTTGTGGACAAGGAAAATATAACCCACAGGGATCAAACAGGCTGTCCAAAGTGACAGAGCAAGTAAGTGGCAGACGGGTGTCTTTTTCCGTCCATTGGACACGCTGCCTCTGTGTCTTTTTGAAAACGGAGAAACAGAGGCCCAGAGACTAAAGCAGCTTTCCCAAAGTCCCAGAAAAAGTTTAAGGGGCGAAGACCCCAATGCTGGTTCTGAGACATCATGTAGCCTCTGCAGAAGTAGGTATTTTGTAAAAAGGCTGTAAGAGTTGAGGAAAGATTGAATCTAGATGCCAATAAGTATTAAAATGTGCAAGTAGCGTGGAGGTGTGGTTTTGAACAAAGAAAAAGGAATTCCAATCTTAGCCTATTAACCCTGGCAGGGACATGGATCTGTATCCTGTCCTCTTCAGCCTGGTACACTCTGGGGATGGTCCTTATCCCTGCAGTCACTCCATATGGGGCACCAAGGCCAGGACAGGGTATGGGTTAGCCTTGCCCCAGGGGACATCAGAATTTGTCTGGGGGGTGAGTTGTGAATAGTCAGTGTGCTTCAAATATAAAGTTAAGGTGAGGTATTTACAATAGCCAAGACATGGAAACAACCTAAATGTCCATCGATGGATGGCTGGATAAAGAGGTTGTGGTATATATGTATGTGTGTGTGTGTGTGTGTATACATATACATATACATACATACATACACACACAATGGAATACTACTCAGCCATAAAAAGGAATCAAATAGTGCCACTTGCAGCAACACAAATGGGCCTGGAGATTGTCATTCTAAGTGAAGTAAGTCAGAAAGAGAAAGAAAAATACCGTATGATATCACTTATGTGTGGAATCTAAAAAAATTACACAAATGAACTTATTTACAAAACAGAAACAGGCTCACAGACATAGAAAACAAACCTGTGGATACCAGCAGGGGAAGGGGGTGGGAAGGAATAAATTGGGAGTTTTGAGATTTGCAGATACTAACTACTATGTATAAAATAGAGAAGTTTCTTCTGTACAGCACAGGGAACTGTATTCAATATCTTGTAATAACCTATAATGAACAAGAATAGGAAGAGGAATCTAGGTGTGTCTATGTATGACTGAAACATGCTGTACACCAGAAATTGAAACAACATTGTAAACCATCTGTAATTCAATAAAAATAAAATTAAAAAACAAAAAATAAACATAAAGTTAAGGCGAACACCCGTAAGAGGAACAAGTCTCAGGTGCTTACAGTCAGGCATTAGGCTAAGGGCTTTGCGTGGCTCATCTAACTTCATATTTACACCTCTCGGAGGCAGATCCTATTTGTCATCAATATCTCCACTTTATACATGAGAACACTGAGGCTCAGAGGTGTTAAGTCACTTGTCCAAATTCACAAAGTCTGAGTCTCAAACTCAAGTTCATCCAATTGGAAAGCCCGCACACTCAGTCACTGAGCTGCGCCGAATACCATTTGGAGCCAAGGCACCTCCATTCTTTTATTCACTGCCTGCTCCTCCTCAGGGAAATGGCCCCTTGGTCAAGGGAGGACATCCGGACTGTGTGTGTGCCCTCACGGGTGCGTGGGCACACACACAGGCTCTGTGCAGCAGGTAGCCTCTGGTGAGTTTTACACGGCCTGGAACACGCATGCAAAGATCCGTAGTCCCAGTGACAAAAATGCAGTGTGAAGGACAAAAAGCAGCATTAGCATCCGAAAAAACTGTCACATTTAGGGATGTGTCTGAAGCCAACGGCTGTCTTCCGCCTCTCCTAACTGGCACATGTGTCTTTCTTTGTCTGGCAAACATTCTTCAGGCTGCAAACTGATTTAATAGAACCAGCATAAAAACAAACATACAAATCAAACATCTGAGCATCTTCTGGCACCAGTAAAAACAATGGGAACATCTGATGGGGATTTCAGCCATTTGCGCTCTGTATTGATTTGCCCTAGTTCCTCGGTGCTTCCCTGATGATCTGTCATTTTGCAAACATGCCACCGAACACAACATATTTCCAGCAATACATAAGTCAACATGATGCCACAGGGACTGGCAGGGGCACAGCCAGTGCAGGGACATGGCAACAAGTCACCTGATAAAGAGATTCTGGAACCGGGCTGGAATTTTGGTTGCAATAATGATGGAGAGCTACCATTTACTGGGGTCCTTTAATGCACTGGACACGGAACTCTTCATGCACTGGCTCATTTTACCCCTTCAACAATATTACAAAGCAAGTAGCACTATTAACATAATAATGACAAAGATGAGGCACGAGGGCATATGTGACATGAGGTGTTCCTAACCAGCTCTGCAGAGTACCTGGTGTTGCCTATGGAAAAACAGAGGTGCGGACCCAGAGTCATCTTTCCTCTTATTATAGGCATATTCCCAGAGGCCTCCACAGAGAAATCTCTGTCATCAACTTAGGAAAAAAAAATGAATGAAGACTAATATGAGAACTTGAGATTAAAGGCATTCTACCCCATCACGTGTGTGACATGTGCACACGCTTTTCCTTTTTGGATTCCCTTTCGGAGCTGGCAAGCATTGCGCTGACTTTCTACACAATCGTTCTACTATTCAATCTTCACGGGAGAATCTCTAGTAGGTACGAGGAGCCTTACTTTGCAAAGATGGGAACTGGGTGAGGCACGAGATGTCAAGAAAGGTACCCAAAGTAAGCGGCAGAATTGAGATTCAGACCTGGGACTATTTATCCCGAGGGTCCGTTCTTAATTATTCTGCTGCCTGACCGGCTTCCCCTTTCTCCCACCTGCCCCCACCCCCCTGAGTGCCCCTCCTTCCACATGGCAGTCCCTCAGAAGCCTGGGGTGCTCAGAACCCCAGAAGACGATTTCCAGAGCCCTCCAGCCCTTTTGTTCTTTTGGCTGCTTTTTTTTTTTTTTTTTTTTTAACGTCTCTTTCTTTTTAAAAATCCCCTGATGACCAGGGTCATGGGGCATATTTGCTTTATTAAGTGGATAAATCATTGCTTATCTCCCCACCCCAGATACACAGTGGGGTTGAGGGGACACTAGGTGGAAATTGGGGCTGCCTTTTCCCTTGATGCTTTCATGTATGACTTGACAGTTGAGCCCACCCACAGATGTCCTCCATCAACTAAATTTACTCATATAGCCGAGCGCATGAGACACCGGACAACATTATGTCAGGGTATAGAGCAAAAATGGAAGAGGATGGAACAGAGATTGAGAAGAGGTTCTAGGTACATACAGATGGCCCTTCTTGAGCCTTGAGGACCCAGGAGGGTGGACCGAGGATCACCGAACAGAAGAATGTGTGGGCCTCTGGCTCTTCCCAGAATCTATCCCTGCTGGAGGCTGGAGTGGGTTCAGAGAAACGAGAGGGAGCAACAAGAACAGTGCCGCTGGTGGGAGCTCAGTTTCGAGGAAAATCTGCAGTGAATTGTCTCGCTGTGGGTTCTCTGGAAGAAAGCTATTTTTAGAGGAATTGGCTCTGCTATGTGGGGAGACCAGTGCACGCTTCTCTGAGCTGCTTTGGCTTTGGAAAAAAATCTCAGAGACTGCCAGCTTGTTTTGCATGAGAGATAGCCCTTCTTTCCTCAAAATGTTGGGGAGTGCAGAACCCCTCCCAAGGTTTAAGGGCATCACTACCACGTAAGGATTGCACGTGTAGGGAATGGAGAGCCTAAAAAGACGCTAAGCCTCCCTAAGGAGAAAGGAGAAATTGGGATTATGTGCACGGCCATAGACATGAGGCGGAATTCGAGACGGTGAAAAGAGAAGTCACACTCAGATGTCTCTGAGATGATCAATCAGACACATCCTCTGTGTCCTAGGGTGCAACCTAGTTTCCACTCTCGGCTCCTTCTTTCTCATCTTTCAACCTCCCCCATCTGCTGGCCTTCTCTCATTGATAGAGGATGAATTTCAGTTGCTTTAAAGACTTTTCGGCCAATGCACAGATCCCCAGGCACGGGCTTTGCTGCCTTAATGAATGAGCAGTTTTCCTCTGCAAAGTTCTGTCTTAGAGGTCACTCCCACCCAGCATCTAACCAGCGAGTCTTGCCTCATCTGCTTCAATGTCCCAGCTTCATTCTAGCACAGAGGAGAGTGGGGCAAGCACAGGAAGAGAAGTCCTGGGCAATCCGTCTGGTGGGCTGGGGCTGCCCGGTAAGCAGCGGCAGCCTTATTTCCACGTCTGCACGAAGATGACCCACTGCAGGCTCAGTTCACAACACAAGTGGCGAGCCTTGTCCTCGAACCTCTTCTCTCAACCCTAACTTTCAAAGAACTGACCTGGCTTTATGGAGGGGTCTCTGGTGCAGGAGGCTCCAGCTCCTGTGATGTGGTCTCTGACCCCCCTCACCACACCTAACAAGAGTGATGGCCGTAGAAGCAACAGTCGTAGCAAAATAGTCATAACCAGTGCTGAGGGAGCGTGTAGCTCAAGTGGTAGAGCACGTGCTTAGCATGCACGAGGTCCTGGGTTCAATCCCCAGTCCCTCCTCTAAAGATAAATAAACCTAATTACCTCCCTACCATCGCCAAAATAAAAAAAAATACAATAATAATAATCAGTGCTAATCCTATTGCAGCATCTCCTACGTGCCAGACCCAGTGCTGAGCATTTTTCAGTTGAGGAAACCAAGACTCAGAAACGTTATTTGCCAAAGGCTAACAGGCAGGGCCAGAGCTCGAATGTGGGTCTGCCTGAATCCGTGGTCTACACTCGGCTTGGTCGTGTAGACGCTGGTGGTTGTTTGTTGCTGCTTATATTTAGGAGCACTCCAGCTAAGTTGGCCATTTCCAGACTAAGATTTCACAGGCGAGTTGGTTATAGACCTCTTAGTTTGCCAGTTAAGGCAATCTCTGTGTGTCTGTCATACGTAACATGTATTTATATACAGACATATATTTATAATTATATAGTAAGTACAGTGTAATTAAATAGATATTTGTAATACACACATATTCTTTCTTCAGTGGCCATTATTTTATAAAATGAAGAGTATTTTTGACAACAGAATAAGGAAGACTAGAAATTTAAAATAAAGGACACTTCTTTAAATGGAATAATTTTGCTCAATGGAAAAAACATCACATTGTGCTTGTTCTTCTTACTTTACCTCATTTAAGGAAAAACTCAGTAATTAGTAGACAGCCCTGCAGAAGTAACCAGTGTCGCTTGTCAACGTTCCTGTTAAAGTTCAGTGTCCAGGCGTGAGCCTGAGAACCCAGGTATGATCTGGCCTCCCACCTCTGATGTGGACGCCTGCCACTTCTGTCCCCCAGACCCCCACGCTGTGTGCCTGTGGGGCCCAGGCTGGGGGTCTAGGGAGCTGGAGCAGGAGAGGAGGGCGGGCAGGCCCAGAGCTCCAGAATCAGGGCTGAGGTGGGGGGTCAGTGGTTCCAGCTTGACTACTGGACTGGCCTCTTCCATCAGGCTGTGGTTTGAGACCTGGTCAAGCGACAGTCTGTGGCGGCCAAGGAGAAAAGAGAAAACCTGGCAGACGAAGGGAAAGAGGAAGGAGGTGGGGCAGAGAAAGAAAGCAGTGATGTATGGGAATCTGAAATGAGATGAACGCTGGCAGGAATTCTGTCTTGACATCCATGTTGGGAGGACCAGAGTCCTGGCATGGATGGAGAGGGAGGTGGGAGGGTCTTGTGACCAGGAGCACAGGGTTAACTGGGTGGAGAAAGAGACTAAACTGTTGAGGGAAGTGGAAAGACCATGGATGGGGGGAGGGAAAGGGGGGGAGGGGATGGATTAAAGGAGGGAGAAAAAAGAGAAGGGGAAAGCGTGTGGAAGGGAAGTGAGGAGGGACAGGAACAGGGAGAGAGGGTGGAAGAAGGGCATGGAGGGGCTGAGCAGGAGTGCTGCAGCGGTCTGAGTGAGCTCCAGGACAAGAAGGATTCTCCAAGGCTAGAGCAATGGAAGACGAGGAGTGAAGGCGAATCATGGTAAGACACGAAGGGAATTCATGGTTGGTTCTTGTTGAAAGTAAACTGAGGACTGAATGACGATGGAGGAAAGCATAGAAGGTACTGATGTCAGGGGAAAAAAACACTTGGCTGACTAGCTCCTGCCTACCGGAAGAGTGTGGAGGCACAGACTGTGTCCCCTGGGGCTGGGGAAGAAAGTTGATAAGGAAATCGGAGAAACGCGGGCAAAGCAGATGAAGGAAGGAGAAACCAAGGCTCCCCTGTTGTTAAGTTATATGTTTCTTCTCATCTCAATCAAGGTGAAACCAAAGTCCTTAAAATACCCCCATGATCTGGCCCCTCACTACCCCTCTGACCTCAACCCCTAACATTCTCCCTTGTGTTTACTCCACTCCGGCCATACTGGACTTCTGGAATACCAGGCATAGTTCTACCTCAGGGCCTTTGCACATGCTGTTCCTGCTATCAGCAATACTGTTCCTCCAGATATCCACTTGTCTTTTTTCTCACTTCTTTATTTTTCTCCACAGAACATGCCATATTCTAATATATTACCCAATTTACTTTGGGTTGCTTATTGTGTTCTTCTGTTTACTGGAATGCAAGCACCATAAAGGCAGGAATTTTGTCTATTTTGTTCATTGCTGCTCCCTAAACACAGAACAATGATTGGAACACCGTGGGCTCACAACAGCTGTTTGTTGAATGAATGAGAGAGTCAGTGGGTCATCTACTGGAATGCACTGGGAACAAGAGAGGAGGAGGCCGAGGGGGAGGAGGAAGCACGGGCAGGGGAGAAGGGGGAGGAGGAGATGAAGCAGAGAGAGGGGGGAAATGTATACAGTATCTTTTATTTGGAGAGATTTTATCTAATGATGTTTTCAGTTGGAGGGGGTTCCATCTAATCAGGTGTTTAATAAAGCCGTTGAAAGGTGAAGGTAGAAGATGAAAACAGTTATTGTCATTTGAAGAGTGACCTTGAGGTCAGTGTTCACTGACTCTCCACTCAACCCAGAACGAGACACTGGTCGTTTTCTAACGTATGACGAAGAGTGGATAAACTGAGCTCCATGGATAAACAAATTTGACTGGAATTTTGGACATCTGTGCCCACACATGGACACGCACAATCTTGTCTCGTTACCTAAAGGTCCAATCTAGGTGACAATAATCTGATTTGACATGATTAAGAGCGCAACCTCTTGCTTGGATAACGGTAGTTCCGAAGTCAGTTCATTACTCATATACTTTCCACCAGCACCAGCACCACTTTCTAGAAGGCTTGCCCACGTGTCAGGGACTGAATTAGATGCTTTACATGCAGTATTTCATTTAGTTTTCACAATGACCCGCTGAGTTATACTGTAATTATCACATTACTGTAAATGAGAAAATTAGAGATGAAAGAGAGCAATTATTTTGCCCCTAATCACACAGCTGGTACACGGAAGGGATATAATCACGGGGGACTCTGGGGCAGGGACCGGCCAACACTGTAAAGGGCCAGACGGGAGATCTATGAGGCTTGGTGGGTTTAAGTTCCTTCGTTACATCACTCAGTAATGCCTTACAAGGACAGCCAGAGACAACACATAAGGGGACGGGCATGGCTGTGTCCCAGTAAAACTTTATTTGCCAAAGCAGGTGGTGGACATACTTGGCCCACGGGCCACCGTTTGTTGACTGTGCTCTAGCGTCTATACCCTGAGCACATCGTACCTGGGAAGGCCTGCGAGGAGAGCAAAGAGGTGGCTGAGTGTTTTCAACAGGCAGCTGCACCGGCCCAGCACGCTGCCAGCCTGCGGGGTGGGGGTGGGGGGTGCTGGCTGAGCCCCAGAGGCGAGCTCCCAGGGACAGAGGGAGGCAGACAGGCACTCACATTTCGACGATGCCCTCCGGCAAGTTGGCGGGGATCTCCGTCAAGCCCTTCCCTCGACAGTCCACGATGTTATTACTGCAAGTGCAGGCTGAGGGGCAGGAGATGGAGTTGGCGTTGCAGGACGGAGGCTCCGAGTGGGGGCCTGTGGGGCCAGAACACGATGGTCAGCTCATGTCAGTGTCAGGAGCCGCCGGGGCTTCCGTGCCCCTTACCTGGCTTCCCAAGGAGGCAGTGCTACCTGATCAGCTACCTGAAAAATGACCACCAGCTGACATCGCCCCTCATCTGGGAGACAGAGCTGCCGCTGGCTAAGCAGTCAGCCAAGAGGAGGGAGTCTGACCTTAACCCGACTATTTTTGGCTTGTTCCACCTGCTCTGTCATCCTATCTTCCCAGTCTTTCAGAGACAGACTTGCTCTCAGAGTCAATCACGCGTGAAAATACACCACTAGCATGCAAAGAGCCTACACTGGGACTACTTTTCCAGGGGGTCCAACGTCTGAATGACACCCCAGGGTTTGGGGCTTTTATATGGGGCTTGGATACTGAGTGTAGACACACCTTCATCCCTTTCTCTGGTGGCTGCAAGTCACTATCAAAGCCAGGTGGGAGGAAAAAAGGTGGCAGAATTTCCCCATCTGGGGCACCGTTGCTGTCCAAGTGTCAATACAGCCATCAGCAGTGACATCTGAGGCCTTTTCAAACAGCTTTTATGTCCAGAGAACATGCAAATAAAACTTATCTCATTAGAAAAAAGACAAGTGACTACATACATTGGAGTCTTAATTTTGTTTGAGGTGAGAACCCATGTGAATTTAAAGCAAAGTGGTAAAACCCCAAGAAAATGGCATTGAAGGAGTTTATTTAGAAAGCCAAATGAAGATAAATATATACGTTAGCAAACTAACTCAAGATTCAAAGAGTCACAAGAATCTTAATCACTTTCTCTGGTGGTCACATCCACCCTCTGATGGGAAAAGTAAATTCAAACATTTTAAAGATACAGTGTAAGTTTTCAGGCTATGACTATTTCTTCAAAGCGAGGTAAGAATCTCAAACCTTGGTTGTTTTTCCAAATGTGGACACTATGGTCCAAAAGATAAACTCAACCCAATGGCCTTCTCAGGACCTTTATCCCACACCTGGGGATCCAGCCAGCTGGGGTTATTTCAGTGTTTTTCCACATCCCCCTCCCAGAGCAAAGGGCCACAGGCTGGGATCAAACTCAGATTAACTCTGCAAATCTTCTCGCTGCTCAGACATGGAACGTCTGGCTGGGGGCTCTTGGAGACAAATAAAACACAAAACACGGAAAATGTCTGTAGGGCAAGATGATTTTGGTTTGGCCCCTGTTCACTGGAGAAGCTGAGGCTGGGAAGCCGGAGACAGTCTTGCTAGAGTGGTTGAATCAGAGGACAGACTGAGCCTGGGCCAAGTTCTCATCTGGATGCTGAGTGACTCAAAGTGGAGGGTCCTCTCTCTGCATTCGATAGTCCTTACACCTGGGGGTGGTCCTTCTGCAAGGGCTCAAATGGATGCCTACGGCTTAATTTGGAACACTGACGTTGACAGAAAGTGCCAATCCAGTGATCAAAGACTTTTTACTCCCCTTGGCCTCACTTTCACACACACACACACAATTTAAAAATATCCTCTTAGCTGGAACACTTGAGAAAATATTCATGTCTAGGGTGCAAGGGCTTCAAACTCTCCAGCGTCACACTAGTGGATCTAATGGAGACCAGGGAAAATGGCAGAGAGATGATGACTTACACTAAAATCCTCAAGTGGAACATTCTCTTAGAGAGAGAGGTGGTACTGGCTTTGTTCCAAACGGGGAAAGTCTTTACATTTCTGAGAAAATGAGAAAAAGAATGTCTTTACCCCAGAGAGCCAGCCTGTAAGAGCATCAGATCAGGAATGAGAGTGTTGTGGCCAAGAGTGTGGGCTCTGGAGTCCGACTGGCTCAGTTTGAACACTGGTTCTATCCTATCATCCTTATGTCCCCATGCCTCAGTTTTCCCCATCTGTAAAATGGGTGGGTGGGGGGGGGGGAGACAATAATCCTTATTTCAGAGCATGGCTTTGTCATGAAGGCAAAGGAAGTCAATGCATGCAAAGCATTTAGAAGAATGCATGGCACAGAGTCAGGGCTTAGCGATGTTGTCTGTGCTGTTGTTGGGTCTGGCTCTGTTACTAATTGTAGGAACTTGGGTGATAGTATCCCCTCTGAGTTTTTTCTGCTGCCATCTCAGTGAACAAGAAGTTTAGACTGCGTGGTTTCTGAAGCCCTTTCTGGGTCTAAAGATCAACTAATGTTCTTTAGGAAAATGACAGCAGGAGGAGTAAGACACCTGACAGGTTTCCCTCCTCTGCTCCATCTCTTCGCAGGGAGCAAAGAGGACTCACAATGTGCAGGGCATCCATCCCTCACCCGCATCCTCCGAGGGAGGCTGGGAGTAGTACGGCTTCAGATGTCAAGGCTTTTGAGGTGCAGATGGGGCTCCCCAAAGCAAACTGCCAAGCCTGGCCCTCCCCATCAAGAGGCTCGTGCCCTGACCAGCCAGGGAGACGCTCCAAACCCCACACCCCACACCTTCCTGGGTGGGAAACGTGAGGGGCTCCGTGGAGTCCTGAGTCTGAGCGCCTGCCTTTCCATCCACTAAGGTGCAGGGTGTGGGGTGGCCGTCCCCGTTTTGACCTGTCAAAAGGCTACTTAGAGGGGGTGGTGGTGTCAGAAAAGAGGGGAAGAAAGACATATGTTCCAGGGCTCACATGGGCAACAGGGAAGTTCTAAAACGGAGTTTCTTCAGAGGTGCCCCTTCTGACATCTATGCAGAAATTAATTCTGTTTAAACCAGACCCAGGTTGCAGCCTCGAGTCCCCCTGGGGACGAGCTGGGTCTTTCACAGGGTGGCTCTGATTCTGAAGAAAGGGTGTGCTGCACTTCAAGGGGTGTTGTCAAGGCGAACAAGCCTTTGAAAAGATTCCTTAACCAGGTCACTAACAACACCTTTAATTACGCAGAGAGGAACAGCAGTAATTATAGCCTCTGTCAGCCGCCCAGGCTAACAGCCCCGCAGCCGGGTACTCGCACTTGGTGAGCATGTTACCCTCTTGTTGAAACAGAACACTTCAGGTTTAAGATGGGGTTTAAAGATGGGTTTGCCTTCCTCGGAAACATTCCCCGATCAATGCTGGACGCACCGAGCCCACTTCCCTTTGGGCCTCTGATGGCTGTGATGGCAGGAGTCCTCCCCTTTGCCCTCTGTCTCTGGACAGGTGGAGACCAGAAGGGAAATTCTACAAGGGCACCGACTTCTCTGTCTGATTCACTAGCATGTCCTCAGTGCCTAAAACAGGGCCCGACACAAAACGCTCCATAAACACACCTTGGGCGAGTGAGAGGATGAACACGTGTGTGAAACTGGCTCAGAAGCCTTGGAGACGCGGGGACTGAGCGCCATCAAACTACGGAGGTGAGCAATCCCTCCAGAGGGACCCCGAGGGGAGGCTCCCTGAGTTCTGAGTGCCCTGGGCTCGGGTCCACAGGACCAGCCCCAGAGTGGGGAGACGGAGGGGCTACAAGGAGAGGAGACGGGACTCTTGTGCCCGACGCCCATATCTTTCCACACAGCAATGTCCATTTGTCCAGGCCCTGGGGCCCCTCTGTGCCTGGCTCACCTGCGCCGGTCAGGTGTCCTAGGCCCTCCACTGAGCTCTGTCAGCAAATCCATCCCTCCAGGCCTTTCCTGTCCATACAAGTGGAGGCTGAAGAGGGTCGTGCAGGGGTCATGCAGGGGACAGGACATTTCCAACGGGGACAAAGTGAGGAAACACCAACTGCTCTACCCGGCAAATTCCATGACCACAGCTAGGAGGCAGAGACAGAGGGGAACGGAGGCTTCATATTGGGTAGAAGGAGTCTCGGCGCATCTTTGATGGAAGGCGGCTCTCTAGGTGTGTGGCTGCCTGCGTCCACGTGGCTGTTCCCGACGTAGGACGGGTCCAGGACTCTCATGAATCCTCACGGTCCTCGAGCCAGCCCGCCACCTGGTACTACCTTCTCCTCTCCCGGACCGAGAAAGGGCCTTAAGACAGAGCGTCATGATGGACCGGCACACAGAATCCCCGTAATCTACTTTCTAAGAAGTTCTCTTAGAAACCTAGGCGTGCAAGCGGGCTTGTTCTTCCTTTCTTCATTTTTAAGCAAGCGCCCGAGCTTTCTGCTCTTGAAACTCCTGCAGTTCCAGCACTAAGATGCTACTGCCCTGGGGTGGAAGGGTGTCCTCTTCCGGAACAGGGAGACGGCAGTGTGGGTCAAGTACCTGTCTCCCCTCTGGGGGCCCGCATCACCTTTCTTAATCATCCCTGCAGCTCTGGAATTTCCATCTGGAGCCAAAGCTACCTCCACGCCAGACAAGGAGGAAGCTGAGATTCCTAGCCTTCAAGTGTCTCCCAAGACTCCCCAGACTGTGGCCTGACGTCTTAAGGGAAGGCAGAGGAGAGCTCGGGGGGAGCACAGGTTTTGGCCCTTCCCAGCTCTTCCTGGTCATCCAGGGAGCTGCTTGCTCCCCAGCCCAGGGGGCCCTCAGTGAGCACGAGGGCAGGAATGCGTCCCCAGCTAGACCTCTCACCGGGCAAGCGCCCACAGTCATCAGCATGGACGCCGTACTGACTGTCCACTCTCTGCCGACGGCACAACTCCCCCTCCAGTACTGAGAGAGAAGAAAGAAGGAGTGGTAACCAGGGACACGGCTCCTGCCCACCTGTCACCCCGTCTTTGCCCTTCGCACTGGAAAACGGTAACGATCATCACCTCAAAAGCGAAAGGTCCTAACTTGTCTGCCAAGGTGAGTGAGGAAAGGTCACCGGACTTCAGACCCAGAAAGGGCCACGGAGATGGGGGGAAAACAGAAGCCCTGAGAGAGGTGTGCACTTGCCCACGGACACAGCAGTGGCCAGTCTAAGACCGACCGTCATTCTCACAGTAGCAGCTAACATTTATGGGATATTTCCTGTGCGCTGCATGAGTCGGAAAATCCAATGGCCTCATGAGCATGTGGAAATAAATTAATTCCAGTATTCAAATGAAGCATCCCTGTTGGCCTCTGGCCTTTCAAAAGCCAACAGCAGACTGCAATGACAATGGAACTCGAGCAATTATGACGAGAATATAAATGAACGTGATTTAAATACCACAGGCATGATAATTTGGGGAATGGCTAAATAAACCTAATAATCTCATTCCTGCAATGCCAATTATGGTGTTTTAATTAAAACCTCCTAAGGAGATGGGCGGCTAGTCATGGCTTACCTTAATTATCTTTATACTTAGTAACTAGTCCCAAATTAAAAAAAAAAAAAAGAAGAAGAAGAAGAAGTAGAAGGGGAAAGTTTCTTGTTTCCAAGGAGACACACCTATTTCATTTTTTATTAATAACTCAGGAAATGTTTGTTGAGAGGCCACAGTAGGATCACATACTGTTACAGGCATTGGGGCACCTGAAAAAAATGTAAGACATGGCCCCTTCTGACTAGAAGACAAGATTTTTAAAAAATTTAGTTATTCTATTTGGGGGGGGATAATTAGATTTATTTATTTACTTATTTTAATGAGGTACTGGGGACTGGACCCAGGACCTCGTGCATGCTAAGCATGTGCTCTACCAGTTGAGCTACACCCTGCCGCCAGAAGACAAGATTAATCTTCATGAAATGATATCTCACATTCAAAGGCTATGGACAGATAAATGTAAAACCAGTGGACGAGGCCTAAAAGGTTCAAAGATGTTCAGAGGAAAGCGATAACTGACTCAAGAGATCAAATATTTAGCTAATACCCTTGAATTACATATTGTAACTGGTAGAAACTTTCTCAGATTAAGGTATCAGAAAATTGACACACAGAAGAGAAATCCTAGGGTTTTCACTCCAAAATAAGCCCTTTAGGTAAGGATGGGAAAAAAATTTCAACAACTTGCAACTCATATAACATGAGCCTAATTACGGCCAAGGCAGAACCTTTTCTCTGATCTGTTGTACGAACTCTGATAAAGCCCCAGCCTGGGTCAGGGACTCTGCCCGTCCTACGGCCATAACTGTCCTTTTAAAACCATGCAAATTCACAGAGAAATCCTTTCAGCCATAGCGAAAGGAAGCCAGGCAGCCCAGTTGTGTATCATAGAAAACTGTTAATAATAAATAGAGTAAAGGCAGAGTCTCCCACCCTTGTGAAAAATTCCCAGTTGTCTCCCCAGGGGAAGAAAATAAATGCCTTCGACAGAAGGGGACAGTTGACAGAGGAGATGAATTTTGCCAAAGTGCACTGCTAGCACATTTCTGGGTGAGCTGGAGTGATAAGGAGCCCGTAGCCAGGGCTTCGGGGGAGAGGAGGCTGGGCTCCAGACAGCCGGATTTAATTCAAAGGGAGCTATCAGGGACTTGGGCAGGCAGGGCCCTCACAGGCTGAGAGAGATAAAGCTCTTTCCTGTCTCTGGAGTCGTGTGTTCGGTGACTTTCTTGATACCGTGTAGGGGCACAGGGAGGTTTTCTTCTGCTGCCTCAACAGGGGCCACTGGTGATGGAGATGCACATGGGGACAGCTTAATTGCTGCCCCATCTCTACCTCTCTACTAAGCAGGTGACAGCTATTCCTTAAGAGATGTGCGTGCCCCTCCTTTCTTGACTGAAGTCCTCCTTCTGCAAGTCACTGGGGGGAACAGCTTGGATGGGGACAAGCCCTGGTGGTTTTGCAGCTTACAAACCACCGCCATCAGGTCTGTCCCCAGAACTGCCTCATTCAGATGCTGGGCTGGGCTGTGCCGTCGGGGTTGGGGGGGCCTGCACCCTCCGAGGTGGGCTGCATTTCATGGAGGGGGTCAGTATGTGAAAACAGCTCTTCTCTTTGACCCCCTGCGTATGCACAGACCGAGCCTTGC
This sequence comes from Camelus ferus, assembly GCF_009834535.1. Taxonomy (NCBI): domain Eukaryota; kingdom Metazoa; phylum Chordata; class Mammalia; order Artiodactyla; family Camelidae; genus Camelus; species Camelus ferus. The sequence continues at coordinate 9,116,570 of NC_045717.1, read as the reverse complement.
TCCACACTGCCTCCTCTGGCATCCTTTTACCACAGTCTCACCAACCACCTCTACTAATTATTAAAGAGGCAGCAATTTCAAGAGGGGGTGCTCCCCCTGAACCCCACTAATGATGGTGGTGTTTCACTCATCATGGATGTTCAGTTCACCAGTAGAACTTTTTAGAAAGTAACCCTGCACAGAATTCTGTTTTTAACCCTTGGGAGCCTGGGAAAAGCATCTAAAAAAAAAAAAAAAATCCCCCATGCACAGGGTCCCCAATATGTCCTCTACCCCCTAAATTCTCACTACTAGCAAGAGGGTGGAGATTAATAGTGTATTCATCTCTGGAGTCTCTGGATTAAATTCTCACGCCCTCAAACGACACCTGGCTTCGTTTTGAGATGCTACGGGGACCATCACAAGCGATGGGTTTGATTGCTAGAAACAGAGGAGGTTAAGAGGCACCTACGTAACCACTAACCCACCTGGGAGATCCAGTCTTTTCGGAGGAGTGAGACTGGAGCACCTCCAGGACCCAGAAGGGCCAGCCTTCCCACCCTGGGTTTCAGGTCCTGACTGCAGTGTCTCGGTGCTTCTGTGACGAAGTGTATTTGTGTCCGTGTGTAGCTTTCAACTTGGCACTCACCTATGATGGTGTGTTTTCACATCCTCCCTAATTAGCTTTCCTCACGAGCTCTTGGATGACTCCTGCACTCTGTAATTATTTCTTTCACTGGTACTTATGCCGCTATTGTACCCTTTGCCTAATAATTACTGTAATTACAGTCACTGTATTTGATTTTGGTGCCTGTGTGATAAACGGTTTTATTATGTGTTTGATGGAAAGTGATTTCTGAGTGGGCGTCTATAGGAAATTATTGAGGTACTGCTCTGAGACATGTTAAAATGTTTTTGGATAACAAATAACCCGATGAAGTAGTGACATGGTGGGAGAAAGCAGCAGAGAGCGGGATGAAGTTGAATTCCAGGCAAATTCCAAATGTGGGCCATGTAGCCCAGGCGCAGAAGCGGGCCCGCCTTCACGCCTGACCGTACCGGGCCCCCTAGCGCATAGCGGGCTCAATAAACCTTCCAAACTGAAAACGGGCAAGAGTTAAAAAAATAAAGTGAGAAGGGCAGCTAAGCTCCCTGTGGTTCTTTTCCCTTCCTACACGCGCATACCCCAAGATCAGCCTTTAGAAGCCACTGGCCCCCAATTCCAGGGCTGTGTTCCGAGAGATTAGCTCGACTTCCTCGCCACTGGAAAAGGGAAGGCGACGGGAATGGATGATGTCAATGAAAGTAAAGACGCACAAGCAAGCAACACTTAGGACCCAAGGCAAAAAGTGACATCCTCTGGGAAGCTTTTCTCAAGAGCTGAGCTGCCTTTGGTCGTGTCCGAGCACAGCTCTGTCTCCTGTTCCACGTGGGCATCCGCGCGTCTGTTACACTTCAGTTACCCACAGATCACACTCTCATGTCTGCTCAGCACATTTCATGGGACCACTAAACTATAATAATTAAACTGCACTCATTAGCTCTTACCAAGTGCTGTGTATTATGCTAAGTGCTTTATACGCATTATTTCATTTGATCCTCCCACCCATCCCTTGAGTTACGGGCTACGATTATTTCCATTTTGCAGATATGCAGTAACTTGCCAAAGTCACACATCACTAAGGGACAGAGCTAAGATTTCCAGCCAGGCAGGCTGACCCCGGGGCCTCCATTAGCCTGTCTCCCAATTTCTAGGAGCAACTGGGCAATAGGAACGGGTCTGGCTAACGCTGAAGGACCTAATGAATGTTAGGCTTCCTCACATTGATGGATTACGAGGCTTAGCATAAAGTGAGTTCCTTGAGAATTTTCCTTTACTGGATGCAAGAGCCTTTAAAAATTTTTTTTCTTCTTCTTTTTTTTTTAAATGGAGGTACTGGGGATCAAACCCAAGACCTCGTGCATGCTAAGCATGCGCTCTACCACTGAGCTCCCCTCCCGTCCAAGACTTCTATTCTGCAGCCCCTGGAGGTGCACTAGAGTTCTTTCAGCGACTGGAGGCTCCACGCCAAGCTCTGGGCTGCGGTGCGTGTTCAAGGCCAAGGTGACGTCAAGGACAGCTCCCGGGTGGGTGAGTCACAGTACACGACGGGAGGGGAGAGCGCAGGGGCCACCTCACCTGGGCACACGTACTCCTTCTTCTGCACGTCCGCCACGCTGAAGCCCCTCAGGTGCACGGGAGCCATGCAGAGAGTGAACTGGCCGATGGTCCGCCGCTGCCGCAACCAATCCGAGAGCCAGGCCAGGTGGCAGTCGCAGTACAGGTGGTTGGAGTGGAGGCGCCTGGGAGAGGGAGGGACAGAGGGAAGATGCTGCTGTCACCGTGGGAAGTGGGGAGGCTGCCACTGGCTGAACAGAGAGGGCCACACCTCTGAGCCCCTTGGCCCAGCGTGATGATCCTCAGAAGCCCAGGGGAGCACTCCCTCTGCGCCACTGAATAGCCGCAGAAGCCCCAACCCTTCTGTCACCAGGCCACAGATGACAGCCATCTTCTCATGCTGGCCACGTCCAACGGAGGCCTCCAGGGCTCTGAGCAATTCCTGTCTCTGGGTATTAATTCCATCCTTTTCTTTCCCACTCAGCACATAGGAGAGGGGGTGTAACAATATTATACAGACGGTGCTGATTTGGGTCAAACTTCTAGACTCCCAAAGGGCTGACTCTGGTGCAAATTTCAGTACTTTAGCTAGCCCGAGTTACAAGTTACGGCTTGCAACAGCTTCTTTGTCTCAATCCCCAGTCTGCGGTGGATTGTGGCTGAGATCTGCTGTTGTCTTTTCTCTTTCCTTCCCTCCCTCCCTAAGTGTCCCTTTCATGGACCCCCTGCAGGTCACGCTGGTGAGCCTGAAACCAACACCACTGTGTGCGCTAGCCCGGGTGAACAGGGCGCGGAGAGAAGGGTAGTTCTTGAAGGATGCACCTGCTCGCCATCCTCCTATCCAAATAAGGGGTCGTCCATACAGACTCCTGAAATCCACCGCGATCTCTCCAGAGTGCCCTTCCCTGCCTCCCCAAGCTCAGTTCCACCCGGTGTGCTTGCGATTCTGACTGGTTCAGTGCCTCTGAAAAGGCTTCCTGTCCATTCCCAGGACTCTCAGGCCTTCTCCCTCAAGCAGCCATGATTTCAGATCAACGTCTCGCCCTGGAGTGAGTAAGATTCCCGAGAGGGATCTGCAGGTTGCACGTCTGGGCGGAATCCCTTCTGGTTAAACTGAGCTTCCTTTCCACTAACTGGTGGGCAAACCCTGCCTATCCAGAGGTCCCTAAAGGTTCTTCCCCAAGGTTTCTCTATCAGGGATCTCCGACTTCCACATTCCCTACAAACCTAGGTCCTTACAAGTGGTGGTAGGGGAGTTCTAGTCACATCAGCTCATCACATACTTGGCTTTCTGATAGAAATTTCAGACACCCCGTCCTGGACCGGCTGACCACACAGCAGTACCTTGGGACTTCCAAGCACTCTGTGTCACTCCAGTTAATACTGAGAGGCGGCCCGAGGCAGCGGCTCGGGCTCCCTCCATGCCTGAAATGGAGGGAGCTGAAGGGCTCTTGGCCACACTCCGTTATAGCGAGGTCAACATCGCTAAACGCCGGCCAAGGGCAGCAATTTGTGCTGCCTGTCGGCAGAGCGTCCCTGCCGCTGCATGGGTGCAAACCTGGGGCAGGCCAGGGCCGCTGGGGCCCGTGCGGGGCGGGGGCGGGGTGGGGAGGGGAGTCCCAGGTCCCATTATATGAGACCAACTAAATGAACCTAAATCCCAGCTAGAATGTAATTCTTTTCTGCTGAAAAAATTTGAAACGGGTTTTTTTTTTTTTATGATTTTGTTTAAAAATGATTAATTAATGGATGTTATAATTATCCATTTGTACTTCAAAGCCAATACTTTAAGGTCAAAGACATTTTCACAGGTTGCTAAGCCCAAGTTTACTGTGCCTGTCATGGGCCCCAGGCAATTTCCCCCTTTGAGTGTCAAAGCTCAGACCCCCCCTATGCTGCTGAAGCCAGCCTGGCGTCTTCTTAGTCTGGCACTCCAGGAAGAGCTGCGACAGGTGGGAAGGGATGGGGGAGGCAAGATCCTAAGTTCTAAGAAGGAAAGCAAGAGCTCTGTGTATTCAACAAAGATGACCAAAGAGGACGGGGGTGGGGTGGGTGGGGGGCTGGTGGTGGACCTGGAACGAGTTACTCTTTTCTCAAAAGCAAGAAAGGGAGGAGGGAATTCCTTTTCCCCATTGGGACTTCTTGGGAAATGGCAGCATGCGTGCAAACGATCTGTCTCCTGACCCATCAGGGAGCTACACCACCAGGTATAAAGGTTGCCCAGGAAAATGGTGACAGTGGGCCAGTTCTAGGTGACCAGGCACAGCAGAGGCAGGCTGCAGCAGCACGTACGGGCTGAGGTGTTGGAGTTTTTGTGTGCCTTTTAATGAGTTTAGTGAGTTACCCTCCTTGGCAGTGAGGTATGGAAGCTAAGGAAACGGGGCAGATCAATGCAAACAAATTCCCATCAGTTCCAATCAGGGGTAAGAAATCCATGGAACAACCAAAGTGAGGTTTAGGTTAGTCAGATCCTTACTGAGCTAGTTAATTTCTGGGATAATCAAAATGTCAGAGGTCTCACTTTTGGAAGATTAGATTATGTTGGTTCTTCCTTAATCCCTGCTGGCCGGCCCCAAGCAACTTCTCTTCTTAAGCTTGCTTTAGACGGCCCTTATCCCTTTGCCTTCTGTAGGAATTTCTTCTCCCCCAGGTAGGACCACGGATAAGAGGTGACCCAAACTGCCTCTGGAAAGGCTGGAGAGTCAGGCTGGGTAGATTCTTCTGAGTTGCCTTTCACATCGTGATTGGGAGATCAAATTGAGCCGTATCATCCCAAACTCCAATATTACAAGAAAAAGAATCATGATGATCTTGAAACCTGAGCCCAGACACTGCCAGGAGTATTTTTAATTTTCTGGAGTGAGAAGAGAAATTACTTTAATTACTTTCAGTAACTCTTGTGATGGGGTGGGGAGGGTGGCCTCCAGGGGCCCTTCAGCCACGTGGAAGCCGTCGTCTCCCCTCCCTCAGCTCGTCTGATGCTCTTCTGTTTCTGCTCCTACTGAACGGGATGAGCTCAGGTTCTGATGTCAAACTGCTGGAATCTGACACTGGCTCTGTGCTTTTCAACTATGACCATGGGCAGTGATTTAACCCTGGGCCTTGGTGTTATCATCTGTAAAATGGGGATGTTAATGGAGCCCCTTCCCTAGGGCCATCGCGAGCATTGAAATGACTCATGAAAAGGTTCTTAGCACAAGGTGTGGGACACCATAAACCATCGAAGAAATGTTTGCTATTGTCATTGCTATTGTGAGGAGACCAGCTCCAGACTCCAGTCTCTTCCCAACCCAAGGCCCTGCCTGTACAAAGGCTATCATCTCAGACGCTAAAGCATCAAGGTGGCTCAGTGGTTCCTGCCGAGTTGTTCTGTGGTCTTTTGCTGACGGGAACACCATACTGCATGTTGGCGAAGCCACCTTTTTTTTCTTTGCAGAAGATAAGGTGAATGAATACAAATGCCAATTTGTAAAAGGTGCCTTTTAGCCACAGACGCTAAATTAAATTTCCAGCAAATCCTTTTAGAGAGGGTCAGTGTTCATTTTCTATAAAATGTGGCTTTCTGAATTCAATATAAAAGCTTTCCTTTAGAAATCCCATTTATGACTTCCTTCCTCTCTCCTCTTCTCTGCGTCTCCACCACCAAACCCCCTCCCCAGCCCCCAACCCACCACACTTTAATTACAGTGAAGGGGGATTAGTCAGCTCAGGTCTCCAGAGAACTCTCTACAGAGCCATCTCTGAAATTAAACTAAAGAGGCAACGGCAGTGGGCAGGGAGCAAAGAGAACAGACGAGATTGATTGATTGATCTGAACTCATCAGACGAGTGCTCAGGACCACAGGGAAGTATGACAACAGAAACCAGGAGGAAAAAAAACCCTCCTACCCTCTTCCCCGACCCCTACGAGACCCAAACAAAGTGCCCAAGACCCAGATCTTGCCATCTCCCCTGCCTCCCATGGACCCAGCCCAGTTCTGTTATTGATGCATTTAAACTGAAAACAACCGGGGTGGGGGGTTGGGGAGAGGAGCAGAAATCGCAGAGGGGCAGCCCACAGCAGCTGGACTGCTGGCTTCTGCAGGTGAGACTCTATTTCTTCTATTCAACTGGGGAGATGCGGGCCTGGCACCCCGAGGCTCATTTCTGGCTTCCTGGCCAGGAGCCCTGGGCCACATTCTTCTGTAGCTCATTCGTGGTTTGCCATGGACTTTGAAGAGGCCTTTGAAGACCCAGTGGTTTCGCCTTAAAAGTCCATTACTGCACCATCCCCTTTTTAAAAGGGGAGGAAGAGGACAGATTTCCTTGGCTGAATTCGGACATCCCATGGGGGATCAAAGGAAGAATGATGGAATGAGCGCACGATGCTGGAAGCCGAGCTTGGGGCCTCCTTCTTTATAATAACTAGTATTTGTGGAGGGCGCACCATGACCAGGCATTTGACACGCTAGTACATTTCATTCCCACAAGAACTTTGAGGCAAGCACCTATCAATTCACCGCCCTTGAAGAACAGAGAGACGAGCAAACTTGCCCAGAGTAAGCGGCAGAGCTCGCATTTAAACTCAGGTCTGCCCGACTCGCAGCCTGCGTCCTTCCTAGGGTCTCCGAATCACCTCCTTAGTAATTGCTTCCTTGACCTTTGCTTCATTCTTACCTGCAATAAGGTGGCTTTATCACTAATGCAGGGGTTCTCAAACCTTCTGAGTATCGAAATCTCCTGGAGGGCTTGTTAAAAACAGGTGGCTGGCCCCACCCCAGAGATTCTGATCCCATGGGTCTGAGGTGAGACCTGAAATTTTGCTTTTCAGTAAGTCGCAGGGGATGCTGACACTGCTGGTCTAGGGGCCACCCCTCCCACTTCAGGGACCATCGCTCTAAGGACGTTCACATCTCTGTGGATTCCACGTTGCCCGGGGGCCATAGATAAGCTGATTGCTTGGTATTTTCCATTCCGATTTCTGGATAAACAGGATGATGATGATGATGCTAGCAATAATAATGGTAATGACACTGATAATAATAATAATAATAAAATAATCAGTACCATTTACTGTCTACTACGTGCCAGGCACTTTACTCTTGGGGGCTAGCCTACTACTGTGATGTAAACACCACTGAGGCTCCACTAACACAAGAGAAGCATCAAGTGTGAACCTCTTTGGAAAGGCCAGCAGAATCCATCAGCAGAGGCACTCACCAAGGGGTATCTGGCTAAGAGCAGAGGGGAACTTCCCAGGTAATAAAGGCACTAGACCTGCTCTCAGTGGGAGATTTGCTTCTTGAGAACACACTCTGGAAGGTTGGAGCCACCCCACACATTACAGGTAATGACCCAAGTCACTGCATTCTAATGTCAGAATGTCACCCAGGGAGCAGGCGAGCAGGGGAGTGCGGTGGGTGGAGGCTGGGAGGATGGGCAGAAGGAAGGACTAGCACTCCCTCTTCTCCACGGTTCAGGAGGGGAAACCAACCATAACCCCTGGCCATAATGACAGAACTGCCAATGGTCCAGGACATGAGCTAAACAGATGACGAACCATCACATCCCAGTTTTAGAGGTTGTAACACTAATAAACTTCTCCATCCAGATGGAAAACACAAAGAAGGTTTCTCCAGTCCAGGAAGACTCCCAGGGTGAAGAGAAACGAGTCCGCCTGCAGCGGAATGGTGGTTCAGGACCACGGACAGCACCGTGGCCCCTCCCCCAGCCGGCCCTGGCTCGCAGGCACACCCCTTAGTCAACAGCAGGAGGAGGAGGCATGTGGGTACAGGGTGACCTTGTACTAGCAGCTTAGGGGGCTGCATCGGGTAGGGAGGAAGCAGGGACCTTTACTCACAAGGTGCGAATCTTTGGCATATGGTTGAAGCTGGTGACCAGGATGCGGCTAATGTTGTTGTTGTTGAGGGTGCTGTGGAGAGAGGGAAAAGGGAGATGGTCAGAAGGGAAGCAGCAGTGGGGGTGGGGTGGGGGGCACCAGGACGCTTATGGAAGGTGGGGGAGGGTGGGATGTGACTGCAAGAGGGACCATCAATCCGTGGGTGCAGCAGCCGGAGACAAGCGGATGGACCTCCAGCTGGTAAGAGGACCCCGGATTCCCTTTTACAGATGGACCCCTCCCTCCCTCTGCTGCCCTCTCAGTACATACTTACCTCCCTGGGGCAATAAGGGGGCTTCCTGAAATCTCACTGTTTCCCAAGTGCTTCGTTACAACATCTCTCATCCTCACAACTACAAAGCCAGTTACATATTCTTGTCCTCATTTTAGAAGGAAACAGGTGCACAGCGTCTTCCTTAGCTGCACACAGCCCTGCGGGGCGGGCATTACCTTCCTGGTATAGATGAGGGGGCCGAGCTACAGAGAAGCGAGATTGCTTCCCAAGGATTTAAAGCTGCGGAGCTGTAGAGATGGGACTTGAAGCCAGCACTGTCTTGACTGCCTTGCTCCAAACTCCTTGCTCTGCCCATCACACCTCCTGCCTCATACAGGATGCCACGTGGATAGGTTATTTTATGAGTATTTTCCAGGCATCTTCTGACTCTTCAAGTACATCTTATCTCAAGTGAGTCTGTGAGCCCGGTGAGGACAGGGATGGAGTCTCCTCCTCTTGTGCCTCCCCGTGACCAAGGATGGGGACTCCGCCAGTGCAACTGACTGGTATCTTTGTACAGGGAGAAGGGAAGAGAGGGGTGGGAGCCCCGTAAATGGACCAAAATGAAGTAAGTCTGCCCTAGAATGAAATCTGGCTGTAGGTAAACACAGCGCCGGGCTTACCCTTCTAGAATCCCAGGGAAGGCGCGGCAGCCAAGAAAGCCATCTGCAGAGGTGGAAATGTTACGTAGAAGGAGGGCTTTCCTGGGCCGCTTAGTTCGGTGACTTCGCAGACAGAGGCAACCGATCATCGTGGTGAGGCTGAGCCCAGTTCTCAGCTCTCTGCCCCACACCTGCCTCACTCTGCATCCCGAAGAGCAGGAGCGGGATACAGCCCGTGGTCTGATCCTCCGTGATGGCACTCGCCCCTGTGCTCCTCCGGGGTCACCTCCTTCCTCATCAGCCCCACTCCTCTTGCCCTTTCACGGGTGCCCAGTGGCCCAGGAAGGAGCCTTTCTTTGGAAGCTGGTTAAGCAGACTTCTTTTGCCCTTGGCTCTTGGTAAACACACGACCTTTCTCTTAAAATGCCCTGTAGCATTTTCTGTCTTGTGCATGACTACAGTCCCATGACCTGGCCCATACATGGTTCACACTTGGTCTTACCTACCCTAGTCATGTGGTCTCAGGCAAATCACCAACATCCCTCACCCACAGGTTCAAGGAGGCAGGTAGCGGCACCCGACTCACAGGCTGGTATGAGGCTTAGCCTGCAGGAAATGCTCTGTAAGCCGAGGCTACCATTTTACTGACATTAGTGGAGAGAACCCAGTCCTGTGCTGGTCATTCCTGTTCCCCTCACTTAACCCCAACCCCCACGGGAACAGGAACATATCTGAGTCCAGCACACAGCGGCCCCCGTACCCACCCCCCACCCCCGCAAGGGGCCCTGCACAGATCAGATTCTCTCTCCCCCAACGACCCTAGCCCTCAGTAGAATTCCAGGGAACCACAGCCCCTTGCCCTAGGCGATTCCTCAAGGCATCTGTCCTCTATTTACACAAAGGCACAGAATCTAGTACTTTCCCCTCCTTCTTCCCCCCATATTTATTCTGCACGTACCACGTGTCTGGCATTATTTTAGGCATAGGGCATGACAAGGAGGAATGAACCGAATTCACGCTGCCGGCTTCTGCCCGCTCCGCACCTCTACTAATGCACCAGTTCAGACACTCGGCATTTTATGAAGTTGAATCCATGTAGCTGTTTTCTTTCATGTGGCTTATCTTCTCTCTCTGTGTGTGTGTGTGTGTGTGTGTGTGTGTGTATGGGTCTTTGTGTGCACGTGTGTGTGAAACCATCCTATCTCCATCTACCCAGGAAGTGTTCAGAATAGCTCATCAGACAGGGAGGAACAATCTGTCACTCCCATCAGACCAGGCTCTCCTGCCTTGGCAGGGAGCTTCCTGGGAGTGAGGACCAGCCCACCCCACCCCACCACACTCTCCCTCGGATTAGGAATGCCTTCAGGGCAGAAACACTGCCTTCGGTTCCTCGTCCATCCACCCTAGAGTTCCAAACGCCACACTCGGGAGTACCTAGTTAGTTAGGGCTGTTGACTCACCACCACCACACAAAAATTTAAGCATCCCCTAATCTCTCAAAGGCAAAGAGCAAGAAGCCTCTGAAGAAAAGAGGCTTTCTTCCAAACACGCCCAGCCACTCAACGTCAGGCTGAGTTCACAGCCAGCCCTAATTTAGCTGAATACACAGTGCAGGGCTTGGATTGTAACTGTATCCGGCAATAGTCCGGCAGCGATGACTTATTAATGTATTACTACACTGATATTTAAATGTGAGCCGTAATGAGGGCTATAAAACATTTACGATAATAGCAATTATTCCAGAACCAAAATGGCTAAACACAGTATTCAGACACTCAGGATCTGCTGTGTGGGGCTGGCCAGCCCAGGGATGTCAGAGGGTTGGTAACCTCTTGGATGCCGATCTCCGTGGCAGCTACAGTTTCTGTTTCCTTAATAAACACGGATTGATTTGATTTCCAGTCTTGGTGGCTTCTGCCCATGCAGGGAGCACTGTGGTCTATCTGGTTCGCACAAGAACCAGACAGAGCTGGCATTCGAGGGGGCTGTCACTGTCTTAACCCCCATGCAGTGGGGCAGAGCAGGTGCTCATGGCCTCAAAGGCAAAGACCTGGTTTAGATTCCGCCTCTGCCACTTACAGCCCGTGCAACCAGGAGTAAGTTTCCTGAATCTTATTAGGTTTCCTCCTATGTAACACGGGGGAAACAGCAGCACCGATCTCACAGAGCTTTACGGCGACTAAATGAGATGCTACTAATAATTGCCAACATTGACTTAGAGTGTATAGTACGCCAAGCAGGCTCTGGGTGGAGGGTTCCACTCGCACCATCACATTTAATTCCTACAACCACCTGATGAGGCAGGCACATTTCCATCACCTCCATTTCGTGGGTGAAGCAAATGGTGGTCCCAGGGCTTGAATCCAAGCAAGCCTGACTCCAGAAAGGACGCCTCCCTTAGCTGCCTGTTGCTGCGGTAACAGATGACCACATTTTCTGGGCGGCAAAGCAACGCAAATCTGTTCTCAGACAGTCTGCAGGTCAGAAGTCTCAAATGGGTTCACGGGACTGTGCTCAGAGGCCACCATGTTCCTTGGCTTGTACCCCTTCTTTGTATCCCCCACAACCTCTTCTGTTGGCACATCTTCTGCTCACCGTGACCTGCTCCCTCTTAAGAGGACCTGTGTGATGACATTTAGAGCCTCACTGGATAATCCGAGATAACTCCCCTTCTCAGCATTCTTAGGTTCGCCAAGTTCCACCTGCCACATAAGGTAATATTCCTAAGTTCCTGGGCTGAGGACACGGACACCTTCTGGGGGGTGGTGGTGGGGCACTGTTCAGCGGACCGTCACGCCCGTGAGACAGGGCACGGAAGGCACACGGCTGGCATGCCGCCTGGCGCATGGGCAGCGGTCAGTAGTATGTAGTATGAGCTATTATTAGCATGGCCCGAGCTTGTTTAGTCCTTTATGGTTTACAATACACTTTCATCCTCATCTTCTTTGGTGCGTGAAGAACTCCGAGGTTGAAATTCTTGTCCCCATTTTATAGATGAGCAATTCGAGGCGACAAGAGGTAAGGGCCTTACCCAGGGTAGCACACCAGAGGATTCAGGACTCAACAATTCTCTGTTTGCACCACAATTCCCCCCCACCCCCACTCACCCACTGCCTCCTGTTTTCAGGGCAAGTCTGTTACCCCAGCAAAGACAGTCTCTGTGATCCCCGCTCAGGGACCCAAAGCTAGAACTAACTGCACAGACTCCTCTTTCCTCTTGTTGTATAAACTTTGAAAATTAACCGATGGGAAAAAAAAAATAAATGGTTTGGTCTGGCAATTCCCCACCCTGACCCTCATTAGAAGGCTGGACAAGCCTACGCTACAGTGACCTCGTCAATCTCACTTACCCCCTCTCCTCCTGGAAGAGTTCTGCCAGTTCCAGAATCTAGCTTCAACCCCACTGCTCTGTTCCTTTGGAGATACTGTGAGAAGACACGCTTTACTGCAAGGCACCCAAATTGGAGGTTTTCCTCCAAGTAAATGCTCTCAATTCAGCATTTTCCGTCAGGTTGCAAGCTCAAGTTCAGGGTCACGTTAATTCTATGAAACTTCAGGACTGTCTGGCCTCCCCTTTTTTTGCACCATGACAAGCTACTGAACTGGCATTTCAGTAAGAACTAGAAATGAGGCAATTTCCCACCAGGGGATTTAAAAGACAGTCAGTGGATCTGCCTCCTATTTGTCTCTTGTAAAGAAAGCCCCTGCCCTGTTATACAGATTGCATTTATGCTGAGACTAAGTTTAAGCTGTATTCTGTCCAGTCTCTCATCTGTTCTGTCATTAATTGGAGCATAGATGCCTAATGGAAAGGGGTCACTTTCCATATTACAATGATCTGTTTGGACAATGGATCCCATTCTCTCCTGCTTGTGAGCACTAGAAAGGGGGCATTAAACTTGTTTCCCAGGGCGCTGGGGGAATGGTGCAGGTGCTGTTGCTCCTATAATGCACAAATTGAACCTTGGTGCCCTGAAAAAGTTTGTGCTGCCCTGTGTCCCTCAGCTAAACACTGGGGCGCCGCAGGAAGGCAAGGGCTCCCAGTCCCAGTGTAGGCAGGAAGCAGTGGTGTGCCTACCAGTCTGTTCCAGGAGCTGGCAAGCTACTGCCCACAGGCCAAAGCCCATCCAGTGCAGCCTGGTTTTTTGTACATACAGTTTTACCCACTTGTTCACATCCCGTCTATGGCTGCTTCCACGTTACAGTGGCTGAGTGGTTGCAAAAGAGATCATATGGCCTGAGATCCTAAAGCATTTACTAACTGGCTTTTTACCAACATGGTTTGTTGCCTCCTGGCTGCTCTAGAACTGGGCAGTTCTGGTCCTGCCTTTGCTGGTGATGAAGTGTGACATGCTGAGCGAGTCGCATGGCTGCTAGGGAAGGACAGGGGATTAGGTGAGCGGCTTTCAGAACTTAAACACTAAGCCAAACACCGGCAGGGGAGCCCAAGCAGCCAGTGGTAGGGCTGGGAGTCTAGGGCAGGGAGTCCGAGTCTAGCATCCGCACTTCTCACTCCCATCCCGTACTCCCACCTGGGAAGCTGGGTCCCCGTGCTCCCGGAGCTTGCAATACCGTGATGGAATCAGAACCCAGAAGGCTCTGTTCCAGAGGCAGGGCAGGAGAGCCCACCCTGGGGTGGGCGTGGAATGAGCCTGGGCAGTGGTTCTCAAAGGGTGGTCCCCAGACCTGCAGCCTCACCTGGGGACTTCTTAGAGGTGCAGATTCTCAGACCTCGCCCGGACTTACTGAATCAGAAACTCGGGTAGGCCCAGCGTTTCAGCGCAGGAGAGGATTCTTATGCAAGCTCAAGTTGAAGAAGCAGTGAATGAGGGGAAAAGGCTAAGAACAGGCTTTAACCTGAGCGTGCAGGGCAGCATCTGGCCACCGCTAGGACCGCAGGCCCCTTGTGTGGAGGGCACGAGGAAGCTCTGGAACAGCACACAGCCCTGAGTGGAGTGGCCGCAGTCACTCTTGGAGAAGTCCAACTTGACTTCTGCCCCCGGCTCCCCACTGACCTCCGCTGGGTGCTACCGTCTGGCCCTCCCTTGCGTCACTCAAGACAGCCATCTCTGATCTGGAGGGGCCGAGTCCAGCTGCAGCCCCGCCACCCTGGCAACCTTAATAAAGCTGACATTTCCCTGTCTCCTCCGATTAGGCCATCGCTTTATCACTCTGCTTTCCTGGCTCTGGGTGCAATCTGCGTGTTGTGTGTCCACAGCACTATGTAATTGGCTCTAATGCAGCGATATTATCTGTGAGCATGTATCACATAATTGCAAAACCAGGCATCCACAGTAAGTGCCACGGCAGTCTCCCAGCCTGCCAAGCCTCCTGGGGTCCTCTTGGAACCCCTCCTCTTCCCCACCACACAGGTGAGGGTCCAGACTCCTTGGGTCAAACAGACCCTCTCGGTAGACTGGCCTGTTCATCCCCTGCCCCAGGGCAGGCTGCCTTCTCCTTAAGTCTAGATAAATAGGGTGGTTCCCTCCTTAAGGGTCTCCAGGAAGGAGACTCTTGGTGGGTCCTCAGCAGCCCTGGCAGTAGGATATCTTTTTTAAGTGAGCATGGAGATTCCTTGCCTTGTCCTTACAAATGTGGGAGCCCAATGGCCAGCACTCTAAGCCCGGAAGATATAACTACATCCGACAGTGCCTGCACTGAATTCACAAGGGATGATTCACAGGGGCGGGGCACAACCAGAGTAGGCAGCATCATTTCCTAAAGGGCAGCTGAGGGCGATCTCTGTGGCTGGACCCTAAGGGAAATACTACACGGCTGGCATGGGGGATGAAAAGCCCAGAGGGGTTCTGGTAGCCTGTGGACCTCAACAGGAGGGGCTGGGTAGGGTCTTATGTCTGCCCCTCCCTCTTGCCGGCTCAGACAGGGAGAGACGAATGCAACTGAGGCCACTTCGGACCCTCTGGGTGCCCGCTCTCCTCTCTGGCTCGCGTGTTAACAGAGGACTGGCTTGTGTGGGTCTTGCTTCATGGCTGCTGACTGGCAGTCATCATGGTGCGAGGTACCATGATACTAGATCCTTCCACACGTGCCTAGCTCCTGGGAATGGGAACGTTGTTGGCTGACCTGGCCCATTACAATGTGTATATGTGGCATCTCTGTGGATTTGGCCCTGGGAGAGAACACACTGAATGCCACCAGGGCTACCAAGGTTGAGAGAGGCACCCCCTAGCCTCACCCTCCCAGCCCAGGGTCTCTCCCCACCTGCGCTGCCTCAGCCCCGCTTGGGAGAAGCTCCCTGACTGCTTCTCTCCTATCAGGGCTGAACTTGCCTTTCTCGTCCAGCTCTACCGCACTGCTCCGATTTGGCTGGAGGCTCTAGGAAACTCCAGAAATCAGGAAGAATAACGTACAATAATGCATCCTTCGAGAAACCTAAACTGAATGTTATAGGTTCTCTCGTGAACTTTGCCTTCCTCTAACGAGCTGGACCAGTAAAGGATATTGCTCTGAGGTGAGCTTGCCAAGATCCTCCAATAAACACGTCCAGATAATAACAACCACAGCACTGATCCTGGCGATTACGTTTTTGCAGGGCGCACGCATTATCTCATTTAATTCTCCCAACGGTCCTGAGACACTCTTGTCATTTCCATTTTGGACCCCGGGAAGATCAGTGAGCTCCGCCCTGATCACCTGACCCTGGGGCTGCACAGCCAATATCCAAATCCAGAAAAGTGGGACACTGGGCCCTATGCTTTTAATCATTACACGAAACCGCCTCTTACAGGATTGCCTTCGACAGACGTCGGCTGTCCGATTCCCTGCCGTCCCGAGGTGGAGGTGAATCATACATTTTAGTGGCAGACTCAGCCCTCCCTGGCTTCGATGTGGCAGGGACCTTTGTGTTGGCCTCGCTGTCACGGCTGCTCAGAGCCACAGCATTGGCCCGACCCCCCTCTTGTCCAAGGAACAGAGAGTTCAGCACGGGGAGGAGGTGGTGGTAGAGGCTACACAGAAAGCAGGGCAATCACGGCTCAACGCCTTCCAAGGTCCAGGCCTCGGTGACAGGTCTCAGTGTCGCCAAAAGCCACCCTGACTGTTGGACTGGCTGACTGGGGTTTTTCAGAACATCTGGGAGGAACCAAGAGTCCAGATCTGCTCCTTAAGCAAAGCTCATCTTCTGCCTGTTTGGGACAGACAATGAGTCTCCGAGGGCATATGGGGCAGGAGGAATGAGAGAGACGGAGGGAGAGAGGTGCGAGAAGAGGGTGGGAAGCCATCTCTCTCCCATCACCTGCTCTCCTGGACCATCCTGGGTGCTGCGTATCACCGAGTTCCTTGATCTCCCTGCGGACCGTTTAAATTAAAGCTCATAACCATTGTGTGGGCATATAATGAAAACAACCGATGCTGCACTGATTAGCCCATTACTCTCAACTGTTAGAAACCATAATGACCTCACAAGGGGCCTTACTCACTGACGTATAGCAGTCGGGCTCTCATCTGACACCTCAAATTAGCAGCCAAAGCAGTAACAGCTGGGGTTTTTGTCTCAATATTTGTACCCAACTCTAAAGTGATTTGGCACCGGGTGAGCGTTATTTTTAAACAC
Source organism: Camelus ferus (assembly GCF_009834535.1). NCBI lineage: Eukaryota > Metazoa > Chordata > Mammalia > Artiodactyla > Camelidae > Camelus > Camelus ferus. Next base: position 9,100,106 of record NC_045717.1, on the reverse strand, counting down.
AGGGCTCTCACCGCCAAGCAACATTTTAAACGGTCTCCAGGTGTCATGTAAAACCCACAGAAATAAATAAAAACAATCAGCTGCCAATGTGGGCCTTTAATGATACGGATTCCTTAACAAAGGGCTTGTCTTTGGTTCTTCCTTCATTATATATTCATACTACAACGGGAAGAAACTCATCTCCTTCCACTCGGCAGAGCCTCGGTGTTTTTTTAAAAAAAAAAAATGCCGCAAAAGAAATGTAAAAAGTGGAAGAGCAAGAGAGAAAGATGAATCTTCAGCTCTCACCACTGCTCAGTCAGATGCTGGCGGTGTAAGTATACGTGATGCGCCACTGTTTTTGGTCCCTGGATTCTGAAGAACTCCTTACTCATCTGTTGAGATCATCACAAATACTGCCTAGTGGTGATTCAGAATGATTCAACAGCCTCCCAAGGACCAAAATAATTGTGAAATGTACCTTAAACGACCACATGAATGAGATGGCCCTTAGTCTCCTGATTCTATTTCATCATCTATAAACCGGGAGCCGGGACGATCAATCTTGTCTCCTACATTATTTAGAAACCAGGCAGGTTCCAGTGTGTCAAGATGTCTGTCGTGGGCTGAGGGTTGGAAGAATGACCTCCAACTTACAGAACTGGACAGGTGAGTTTGTAGCTGAGAGCGAGACAGACAGACAATTCCACCTGAGCTGCAGGTGAGCCGGGAAGAGAGCAAGAAGGGGAAAGTTCTTAAATAGCCACTGATGTGGGCGCTAAGCGAGGACAGAGAGCACCTCTCTCTCGTGCCCCGTTGTACAGGCAGGGCCCAGCTCAGTGTTTGGCACCTAGGACCACTTAACAAAAACTGACTGAACTGCCTGGAACCATCACTTCTCTTTTCAAAGGACCGTTGCTGTGCTGGAATGTAGGTGCAGCGCAGACAATTTTTTCCTTTGGTTAAAGAGAAAGCCAGACATCTAGAATTTTCTTTATGCCATCTCCTCGTTCCTCAATAGTGCTGACTAAATCACCTTAAGGAGCGAAAGTCACAAATGGAATACACCCGGGGGATGGATTTGGCTTGTAGATGCCAGTTTTGGGCCTCAGAACCCAACAGACTAATTTAACAATTTGAATCAAATATATATATTTAACATCTATATAGCACGTACGTGATATGTGATATACAGAAATAAGTACGTTAAAGTACCTTAATGGCATCGTGGTGCTATGTGGTTAACGCCGTGCCCCAACACTGTATCCCCTGCAGGGCAGTTACCGGCTGAGATGCGCCCCAACAACTGACTATTCAAATGAACTATCTTTAAAAACCACTGAAAATTAGTCAATGCTCTCCACCCCGCCCCCGATGTCATTACTCAGGGGCAAAGAGCCCTGAAGAGGTGTCTGTTTCTAGGGAAAAACTGTGTTCTGCCAGTTATGTGCACTCTTGTCTGCTGTCTGCACACTACTCACCAGCTCTGCGGCTAAACATGGAAGTTTTCTTGTGTACTGTTCAAAACTAAGCCACTTCAGAGCTGTCAGCAGAAAAAAACTGAAAAGAAACTCTTTGCAGGAAGGAGGCTGTGCTCTTGGGCTGAGAGGTCAGAGAGACCTTGTTTTTGCCCACAGGTATTTGTAAGTGGGGGGCGGGGGGGGGGACTGGACTCTCTCAGGGATCTGGGGACAATTTACACCTTCAGCTATTTGGGCTCAAAGATGGGCAGGGGTCCCTGGTGCTTACTCACTGGGCCTCTGGTCACCCCTGGCAGCTGGGACCAATGATGCAGAATTTGATCTCTTCCCTTGACAGCCTCCTGTTGGGGCACTCCCTCATGCAGAGGCTGCAGAATTGGAAGATCCTAGAAAGGGAGGCTGTGGTCCCCATGGCGAATGTAAAAATGTTCCCTCTGGCAAAATGCTGGAGATTAAGGGATGATGCTCCGAGGGACAGGACACAGAGGCTGGCTTCGCTAATTTTTGTTTCCTGTCTGCTGATAAAGGGAAAGGGTAGATGGCAATATGTAGCATTGGATTGACAGTCAAACAGACCCATTTTCTGGCCTGGCTCTTCCACGACATTTTCCTACGACCGTGGGCAAGTCACAGCCTTTCTAGGGGAGTTTCTTTCTCTTAAAATGAAGTGGTGGGACCAGGGGACCTCCAGGGTCTTTCCAGCCTACAGTTTCACTCTCTGATTCCAAATGGACTGGTGCTGGCTCTAAAATGGCAATCCTGGAATGGGAACAGCTTTCCAGAAGCCCATGGAAGGGGTTGCGGATGCCCAGATCGCTCCAGATCCGCATAAAGACAGGACATCTGGTCAAACTCTGATGGACGTTGCAACCACCCCCCGCTGTGCAGCATTCGGAAAGAGTTGCGCGGGCTCAGCTCTTTTTCTTTCCCTTTATGCAGACGCCAGGCTCAGCTTCTGTGGGGTTAACAGGCTTGCTTCCCTGACCGCCTGCTGCATCTTCAGCTTCTGTATAGAGAAGGGACGGGTCCAGACACGGGAGCGATTTTCCTACCCAGCTGACTTTGTGGAAGTCATCTGCAGAGCTGATAGAAGTGAATAATTGGGATCCAGAAAGTAATGCATGCAGAGGGTTCTGCTTTGGTGGGAGACGGTTTTAATATTCATACTCCTGGGTTTCAGTGAAAAAGGGTCTTTGGAGGGTATAAGATCCAGATGTTGTAATTAAGAGAGAGAAAGGGCAGAGTGGAGGGTGAGGGATGTGGCAGGTATTTCAAAGTATTTAGTTTCAGAAAACACACTGTTTAAACACTGCGCTTTTTCATGGATGTGAAAAGGCTCCATGGGATTGGAGCAGGGCAGGCAGGAAGGCAGGTGGGAGCTATCGGAGATCTGCAGAGGGCACGCCCTGTCCACATGCGGTACTTCCACTCAGCTCCAAACCTGCACCGCCCAGTAAGGCAGCCACGAGCTGAAAGGGGCGATTTAAATTTAAATCAACGAAAATTAAATAAAGTTAAACATCGTGTTTCTCAGTTGCACATTTCAAGTGCTCAGGAGTCACACGTGGCTAGTGGCTATCACAATGGACCGCTCACATATGAAATATTTCCTTCATCACAGAAAGTCCTGTTGGACGGCACTGCTCCAGGCCATCACAGCCACGTGTGAACCCAGGATGGTCACAGCTTCTAAATATTCAAGAGAAGTTGAAATCATACACTTCTCAATAAAATTACCCAAGATCGAAGTGTTGGGAACTAATTCTAATTTTTTTAAACACTGGAAAGACAAAAACATTTTTTAAATGAAACCTCCCCTCTGCAGGTTTCATTCAACCAATGACTAAAACAGGGCCAACCGTTGGGGCCCTCTGACTTAGTTGTAAGTCAAAAGAGAATGAGCTGTATATTGCTTTTCTATGGTGAGTTCAAATGTGGCCTTGGAGAAACAGGACCATTCATCCTTCCTCCTCACCATCCCTTGCTCATGAACGCCTTCAAAGATAGAAGATGAGAGCTCAGGGAAAGGTAACAATGATGCTCTGATTCGCCCCAGCTCTGTGTCTCTGTGTCTTCCCTATTCCTTCCTCCCCTTCATGAAGCCAACTAACGGAGAGGGGATCAATCTCCTGCTTGAGTTCCCAGGATCTTGGCCTCCAGGACCCAGTTCGGTAGAGTAATGGACTCTCAGCTACCGGCCACCCAAGCCATCCGATCTTCCATATACTCAGTGGAAGTGGCAGCAGCAGGCATAGGCAGGTTCGGCTAAGGGGATTCAAGAGCTGGTAAGGGGCAGGATACTAAGCGGTCACCAAAGCCACCGCTGGCAGCTAGGGGGTGGAGAAAGGGCAGAGTCTGACCATCGGCACAGAAGCGTCTTCTCACGCCTGCACTGAAGCTCCACTTTGGGAGTGATCTGACACCCCACCCCCGTCCCTCCCAAGGCATTCGGCAGCTGTGAGGCATTCCCCCACGGCCTCCTTCCTCTTGTCCCTGAGAGAAAACCCTCTGGAAATCTTTTTTCAAAGGTATTTTTCCATTTAGTTTTAGGCGGGACAAAGCAAACCATAAGGCTGCTCCTGAACCTAGTTTATCAGGCTTGAATCTCAGCCAGAGATCTGGTGGCTGGAGTCTACAGCCCTCGGGGACACCAAGACTTCACTTTGGTGGAAGACGGTTTTAATAACCATACTCCTGGGTTTCAGTGGAAACGGGTCTTTGCAGGGATATAAGATCCAGATGTTGAAATAAAGAGAGAAAGAGCAGAGTGGAGGGTGAGGGACGTGGCAGGCATTTCAAAGTATTTAGAGCCAGAAAATACACTGTTTAAACACTGTGCTTATTCATGGATTTGAAAAGCCTCCAGAAGTTTGGAGCACGGGAGGCAGGGAAGCAGGTGGGAGCTATTGGAGATCTGCAGAGGGCGTGCCCTGTCCACATGCGGTACTCCCACCCAGCTCCAAATCTGCACTATCCAGGAAGGCAGCACTACCATTACCTGAGTCCACCTAAGTGTCACTCACAGGACACGCTGACCATGGGAGTCTTGCTAATTCAAGACCGTCTTAAAGTACGATTCAATGATCTTCACCATATCCTTAGCTCAGGGATGTACATCACTACATTCTCAGTTCAGAAGACTAAACTAGCCTTTACGGGAACAGGAAAATGAAATAACATGGAAACCACTAGAACCCCTCCAGATTCTAGTTACTTGGACTGTTAAAAGTGCTACTTATTTAAATAGAAAAAAAAAACCTCTGACATTTCAAAGAAATGTTCGCTTTTCCCTTAAGCTGATATTCTCAAAACCAAGCCTGTTATTTGAAGAGCTTGACTAGGATCCGGCTCCAGGCTGGGAGACTATGAATGAAGGGTGTGCGTTTATGGGAAACTCAGTTCCCTTTCAAGTGCGCTGGGGGCTGAATGGAAGTTACCAATGCTTTCCACAAGGCGCAATTTTAATCCTGATCGCCTCAACAAATCTCAATTTGCAGCACAGTACCAAAAAAAAAAAAAAAAAAAAAAATCATACTCTGGAGATATTTTAAGACTTACATTAAGCAATGACAGCTCTATATTCAAAGCTATGTCATGACTAAACACCCTGATTCCAACGGCTGTTGAAACAAATAAAATGTTTGCCTCTCCCAGAGAAACCCAGGAGAGACGTTTTATAAATAAATGAAAATGAATCTTGTCTCTGTTAGAAAACACCAATTTTCACCATGCCTCTAATTTTGTTCATTATTAAAAAGGCAAAAAGGAAAAAAAAATCCCCGCTTAGCTGAAGGAATAAAAGACCAAAGGTAATGTGAGAAACGTGCTGTTTCAGTAAAATACTACATTGCTCAACATTTAAAATAATTCTAGGACAACCACAACCATGGTTCTGTTCAGGGTTGAGACATAACAGAGAACCTTGAGCCTGGGGTGTGGAAAACTTCAAATTCAGTTCATTACAATTGCCTCTCCACATCTGCTGGTTCCGCATCCCAGACCTAACCGACAGTAGGCGGATCGGTGGGATACAGGATCCGCGGATGCAGAGGGTGGAACCAAATTTCAACTCAGTGTGAACTTTAACTGACCACCTACTATGGGCCAGACTTGTGCAAGGTTCTAGAGATCAGGCAGTGTGCAGTACAGGAATATTTTTCAACTTTGATGTTTATAAGCATCCTGATTGGACATCTGCTATTTGCCAGCCACACGCCTGAGGGATCTCCTTCAGTCCATACAACTAGCCTAGAGGGTAATATTACTCCTCTTTTTCAAGAAAATGAACCCCAAACCACCCAATTTGGTGAAGCTGGTTTGGCCACCAGTCTGATGGGAGGACAGTAATCACCCCAAGCAGCTCAGCCTCCATTGTCCGGGGCAGTTTCACAGAATGGGACGTGAGACTGATTAAGCTGACGTCACAGGTTTAGATCTGAGCATCCTGGGGGTCAACTTCTCAAACAAACAAACAAAAAAGCCTGTGCTTCCTCAATTATTCTGGGCATTTCCCACAGCTATTAATCTCACCAATGCATGCAACTGTCTTGTGTTTTGGTATGTCTGCTCTGGTACGTATTTTTTAACTTCAGTTTTTTGTAGCAGGGCAGTTAAGTGCGGGGGCTCAAACCCCAGGCGGAGCTGGATTTGATACTGGAAGAGTAATTCCCCTCTGCTTGTCAGTGTCACCCTGGAGAAGTTGCTCAACTTCTCTAAGAAAGCCTCAGTTTCCTCACTGGTGAGAGCATGTTACCAAGATCCACCTTGTAAGGGGAGAGCGGCTACGTAAAATGCGACATTCTAATGTTTTATCACAGTGCCTGGAAGATAGCAGATGCTAAAACATGGAGGCTATGAGAGTAATTATCATATTTATAATAACTATGATAATAATTGGTATGATATCATTACATTATATAATATATCAATACATCATTATTTGTTAATCAGAACATCTGGATCCACACCCAGAGGACACTCATTTGAAGTGGAGAAAACACCACCATTTGCATTAAGCTCTGGACCAACCGTGTCTATAAATGTCCCAACACGCAGTGCCCAGCACCCCTCAGCTGGGACAACCACCCTAATCTGGGTATCAGGATGGTCATCAAATTTCTTTTTCCCTGCCTTCTTGTTATACCAGAAGAGGACTTTCTTCTACATTCTCTTTCTGTACCTACAAGTAGGGCTCGGAGTCAGGCCATGTCATGCCTGACGGAACGTGGCTGAATGAGGACTGCGCTCAGAGTTTGGTTAATTCCCACCACTGCTTTAACGCTTGACTTTCTTTTCTCTAAACGAGGACTGAGAGGTTGCTCATTACACAGGCCGACGCTGGGGTCTAGAGAGGAAGAAACGGGGGGGGGGCGTATTCATCTCTTATTTCTTATCGTATGCACAAACCCAATTACAACTGTTTTAAAATCGAAGGGAATCTGGAGGCACGTTCAACTCTTGAGAAGAACGTCCCGGAAGATGAGGCATGCGACGTTCCTGATGGCTTCGGAGGTGTCCTTGTTCGGTCTGGGAGTCTTCGACTCCACGTCACCTACCTCTGTCTCTGCATGTCTATTCAACAGCTCTGGTAAGCGCCAGGCTTTAGCGCATGATCCGCCAGAGCACCTGCTCATTTAAAGCTTTTCTGTCCCCGGCGGAGTGTGCCCTTGCTTCTAAAGTGGATTAAAGCAGGGGCTGCCCAGGCTGGCGGGTCACTGAAGCGGGTGGAGGTCGGTGGGCAAGTGGAGTCTACATACCCCATCTCAGGCGGGGTATGTGCTTTTCAGCCACAAATGACCACTGCAATGCAGAAATGCAGCCCAGGGTTGCCAATGCTTCTGGTTTGCCCCAGTCCAAGGCTGGAATTCTGGACTTTTAAAAAAAATAACATACATTTTCAATATGAAATACTGATTTCAAATTGTAAAAAACACTCAACTGAATTAAAAAAAAAAAAACACCTCATCTGCAGTCAGTAGTCTAGTTTGCAACCGCTGGTTTCAAAAAAGCTGAAAGCAGAATCACGCTTTCTTTCTGTCGTGGACTACAGTTTGCCCTCTCCCAATCTCCTAAATAATATAAAGCATTTAATGAGGGGTTTTGAAAGGACAACTGTGATTAGGGTCCTCAGCCTTGCCAGGGGATTGCTTCTGAACAGCCTCATTGCACGGAGATGCCCACTGCAGGCAAAGAACATGGGATCGGAGTCCAGAGACCAAGGTTCTCTTCCTTTGTGCTGTTGCCCTTGGCAAGTCTCCTAGCTAGGGCCAGGATGAGAGCAAGGGAAGTGGGGTGCCCTGGACACAAAATATTAGGCAGCATGGGCCTCCCTCTAGTTCTGACCCTGTTCTCAACCTTTTCATGCCTTATCTCAACAATAAGAGGTCATCCTGGAGACATCTAAGGTCCTCCCATAGCCTGCTGATAATAATGTCATGAAACTTCCAAAATTGGTAAGTGACATGAATGGGAGCGAGGCTTTCAAAACAGCACACAGTGGTTATCTGCAGACCTGTCGGATCGACGGGGAATCTGGCCAGTACTTGTGATTTATCAAGGGCAGACCACGCACTGAGAGCATTTTCAGGATGTGTTCCTGACATCTTTGGTTTGGCATTTTGGGCAGCGTATCTACTGAACTGATATGCTCAGAAGACAATGTCTGAGAATCTTTTCTCTTCTCCTGCAATACTATTGAAAAAAAAATCAAATATTTTACTAACTAGGTTTTCTTGTTTTTGTTTCACTTGTCCATACTCTTAAAATTCTTTTCCCATTAACTACTTTTTCTGGCCCAGGATGGCAGGTTGGGCAGGGAGGAGCCCGGTAACATTGGTGCAATGCCTGGCAGTCCTCAATCTAGCTGGCAGGGGCTAGAACCCCAGGGCTCAGAGGGTCTCCACACACAGTTCCGGACCAGCCAGGGAAGTGCAGTCTCGGCATATCTGACTGCGGTTTAAACACGCCTTACTCCGGTAAAACCTTAGATATGAACCACCAAACATACAGAACGAGTGGAAATGAAGGGTCCATGATTTGGGCAACAGAAGGGTGGCTGAGTCACAGAAAGCCAGGGTCCCTCAGTTAAGAAACCTAAGCTCCCTACAGAAAGCTGGGGCTGTATTTTAGGGAGGTCTGGAGAACGGAGCCCCCAAACTGTCGGGTGCCAAAGTCAATCGGCGACATCCAGAAGTGAGAGTAAGTCACCTCTGGGACTAGAACGTATGTCGGCGGAAGAGCAGGATGACTTTTCTCTCCCTGGCGAGTCTCATTTACCTTCCACTTTGTGGGGACCCATCGCTGAGTAAAGGGAATGACAATCTCACGAGCTGTGGGAGGCTCTGGCGGTCTCCTCGGCAGGACTGCGAGGCACGGCCTCAACCAGTCCTCAGGGCCAGTTCACAAGCCCCTGCGGCACACGCTGGCCATGCTTCTGGGGAGCCAACGCCACGAGAGCCTTAGCAACACAGATCAGAAAGGCAGCTTGGGAGAAGGGTTAAGCGCACGGGTTCTGCTGCTTGCTAGTTAAGCCGTTGCTTGGTTTCTCTGAAATGGGAATTCCTCTGGAAAAGGAGGGCGACAGTAAGAGTTTCACGGAGGGGTTGTGAGGATGCAAAGAGAGAACGGATGTAAAGGCGCTGCTTTTCGTGTCGGGTACCAGCACCTCCACAGTGAAGGTCAGCTGTCATCACCCGCCTTACGATTCCTCCTCCGCAGTGGTGCGGGAGCCTTGACAAGTTTCGCCCATACTATGCTTTCCTCCTTCCTCCCTTTTCTGGCTGCCTGGAGAGGGGAGGGTGGTGGCTCTCTCCCTTTGTCTACCATACCCTGTGCTGGACATCCCCCCAGGGGGCCTGAGTTAAAAATGAGGTTGCGGTGGGCACATTTCACACTTTCCCAACCGTGCACGGTTCCTCATGCCTCACTGCCAGGGCTTCCCGCCCCGACTCACCTCCTAGGTTCTATTCAATGTGACCGGTGCGGCCGACCTCAGCCCCGATGGAAAGGAGTTCATGGTATATCCACCCACAGAAAGAATGGAATAACAGAGTGATCCCATGTGAAATAGTTCCACTAGCAGTTTTTGTCCATACACTTAATTTTCAGAGATAATTTTCATGAAGTAATCAGGAGTCTTATACTGCACACTTCCTTATGTCACAGAGAAAACACACTCCAAATACTAGATTTTGTCTTCTTGCTTTGCAGACTTTAGAAGCGTGAGATGCTTAAAGATGACCTTTGTGGGGACAGAGTGTTTTGAACTCCTCTCTCTGTCTGCCTCTGTCTCTCTGAAGAATTTACAAAGTTACTGTATGATGCCCTCACTTAGTTCCTATTTATTATTTCATTGTCAAGTTTCTCTATGGTGTCTAAGTTGTGATTACAGAGAAATCTTTTAACATGTCAATGTGTAGATGAGATTTGGAAGGTCTGGGGGTGGGGCGGGGAGGTTCTTTAGATGGAGATGTCAGCTCCAGCCAATTTCAGGATGGCTCGCTATTAAGATGGATGGTTCCAAAGCTGTGTGCCTCTGCTGGAAATTAAAAACCCATGGAATAACTGATTATGATTAATTTTAAGTACTTAGCCATGTGAAGCCAAATGAGAGTGTCTTTAAAACAAAGCTATTGATCTAGCTTTGTTTGGAATTGAGAAGATAAACTAATCAGATCCTGTGGGCTCTTTACAATGATTGAGAATGAAGACTTTCTTTTTTAAATCACAGGCTTTTAAGCTTCAAGTTTGAGAGACCTAGGGTATCTGGATAAAAAATATTTTCATATTGTCATAGCACACATCAGAAAGGGGCAGTCCAATTCTGTCCTGGACAGGGGTTTGATGGAGATGAGGGCATGGTGGGGAGAAAGTTAGGGATATGAAGGGGACATCATTTAGAGAGCCCCACCTACGTAGTATGTAAGGCATCAGAGTTAAGGAAACAGACTCAGAGAAGCAGACTAGCCCGGCCAATGTCCCACCACATCTGGGACCCCACACCCAGGTGTGTCTGACGGTACGCCCACCCCTCTCCCCCCAGACAGCCTTCCTGGTGAGGCGAGATGACACCACTCCTGGTCGACAGATCTAACACGTGGGCTGTCAGGTCGTCACAGCTGTTTCGTGGCAGCTGGTGACTTCTATTTCCCGGTCTCTTCCCAGGGAATTTTCTCATCCTTCTCAAGAAGAAGGTGATATGCTCCTGGCAAGCCCTTTTTACAGAGGCTTTTTTGCAGGCAGGGAAAAATCGCGCCTCCCTTTCTCAGCTCCAGCCTCTTGATAACAGAAGTCCTGGGTTACTAAACTGGGGCTGGCATCCTCTCCCTAGCAGACACGCATTTGTTGCTGGTTCCGGGGTCAGAGTTTGGGTGAGGTGAGACCATCCATCTTAGGAATGACAACCTGACCTCTCTGGCTGTGGGTCCTGCCTTTTCTGTACCGGGAACTCTCGGCTTTCATCCGATTTCCAGCAGCCTGCAGCATCAGCATCCCCTTTGATTTCCCGTGATTCCTCTTGGAATCACCTTCCTCTCACACAACGTGGAGAGGATGTCTCCAACCCGTTGCTACTGTCTGCGGGGCCAGGTGAAAAGGAAGGTGGAAGGAGGAACTTCCTTTAATGGATAAAGGGATATTTTAATATATTCATTCATTCATTTATTTGACATTTATTCATTCTTCTGGAAGTCAGAGATATGTAACCTGGTGACTATGTAATTTTTTTTATTTTTCAGGGGGATGCTCAACACATCCTACTGTTATCATTCTGGCTCAAACTATACCATCAGAATTATTTTTAGAAGCAAGGAATTACAGAACTTGGAAAGGGGAAGTCACCCCAAGATATAGCAGCCACCCCTTTCGTTTTTCATATGAGAAAACTGAGGCTCCCATCATAGAAGAGACTCACCCAAGGTCACACAGCTAATTCAGGGGCCGAGCAGGGACTGGACCTCACATCTCCTGATGCAAGTTCTGCCAGGCTTTATTGCCTTCCTCTCCAGGTTTCCCCAAATCAGGGACAGCTGGGAGGGTAGTTTTGGGGGAGAACTGTCAAAATGTTTTCTTACACAATTCAATTTTAGTTTGAATGACCCCAGGATGACTCCTAGCTGACTTTCCCCCTGGAAATCAGGTTTCCTTAGCTAGACCCATTTGAAAATCCAGAACACAGAAAGGCAGCTACACATTTTTTCCCCAGACAAGGTACACACGGTGGTCTTCTGGGAAGGCGGCCCTCACCTCTCATTCTCCCCCACACCCCCGTCACTTTAAGGTTACTGCTTAAACTTTGGGTTTAAACCTGAGATGAGATCCCCAGAACAGTGGCGATGACTGGACTTTACCAGGCTGCTTGGCATTTCCCCTGGTCCTGTGCCAAAGTAGCCTTCTGATTCTGGGTGATTCCAGCCAACCCCCTGGTGCAGCCCCTTTCTCATCTCCCAGACCTGTAACCTGTGTCTCGGTAAGCTCACATTCAGACTCCCCTGAATGCTCTGGCAGGCGCTGGGGGTCTTAACTCCAGCCCATCTGTTTCACCCAGCAACAAATACCGCGGGAGCATCGGGGGAGAAAGGACTCAATGGAGACTTAATTAGCAGGAACCCCAGGCTGCGGGAGGTGAGAAATCACACTTTGCTGCCCACAAACACTTTGGCCAAGGTGAGCCGGAGGGATCTCCCCGGCTCCCAGTTTTAATAGCACTGCAGCAGAAGACACAGGAATGCATCCACAGGGACCCCCCGGCACACACACTCCCCCGCTCCCCACCTCACCCGGACACACTCGCACAGACGCACACAAGGCAGCGATCGCAAAAGGCACTCACAGGATCTCCAGATCGCGCAGCGCTCGGAAGGCTCCATCTTCAATGCAGCCGATGCGGTTGTTGTCCAGCTGCCTGTGGGGAAGCAAGGGGAGAGCATGAAGGCTGCGCGGGGCAGCGCCGAGGGGCCGGGCGGCCGAGGTCCCCCGAGCGCCGGGCCCTCCGCCCCGCGCCGCCGGCTCTGCTCGTCCCCGCCAGGAGCTCGCGCAGAGCCAGCCTGTCTGCCACGCTGCTCGCCTCTCCGCTCTGACTGTCTGGGGGAACCACACAGACGAGCGCTCCTAAGGCTGTCAGGTCTCAGTAAATATTAATTGCGCATTTTTTTTTTTTTAGGCAGAAGGGAGTAATTTCATTACATTAGGGCATCCAATCCATTACGAGCTCTTACCGTCATGTCACTGAAACAATTTCATTAAGCTAAAGGCCTGTAAATCATTGGAGGTCACTGCTCTGCCCTCCGTGACCTCCCAGAATGCTTTCTTCCCCCCTCTCTCCCGCTCCCTGGCTCCCTTTTACTGGAAGTTGCAGTCTTCTGCTCTGACACAGTGCTAAATCTCAAGGCTTTATCTGCCCAAGAGCGGTGAGGGTGCATGGGGAATATACCAATTCCAAATTAGACTCAACTAATCTAATTTTATAGTCTTTTTATTATTCTAAGCACCAAATGTCTGTGGTGGTTTGATGCCTCCGTGCTTTGTTATGGGGCCCATCTGGTAGGTCATTCTACTGAAGCATTTTCTGACTAAATACAGATTCTCTCAAACTGCAGCAACCAGCATCAACATTAAAGAAATTCATTGATGGAAGTGTTCCTGATGAGGGGAAAAAAAAAAGGAATATTGTTATGGCCTTAAAGATGTACCACTTAAATTTAAATTGGGGAGAATTAAATGCACCTCTTTTGGGACTTTTTTTCCCCCCACTTATTTCCCTTTCCATCTTATAAGCACGAAGATCAAGTTTTTTATTTTTATTTTTTTAAAAGATGCCTTAACTGATATACATTCTAGCTGGGGACTGGGTTATTTCAGCTGAGGGATAACAGATAGACACCATGATCTCAAATCAAAATGTGCCTGATGTGTACAGGTCAGGAGATTTACCGTGACCACATTCCAACTTAAATATCACCTATTATAAATATATAACTTGCTTAATTTAAAAAAAAGGTGTTACACAGAAAATGGTTATTATTACTAGACTATTATACTTTTTTGTGCAGAACACACCACACGGTCTTTGGGGGAACTGGCCGAAAGAAGTACTCCTTCCGAGACTCCTTTATCTTTTGTCTCAGCCAAAAATCAGCCCATCTCAGGTGGGAGGCTCTCCTGATGCTGGAATCTTCATTTGAAACTTGTGCTAATCTATTCTAAGACAACTCTCCGCAGAAGATGTGTCAAAGCTCCCTTTGGTAGCCAGCCCTCTTGGAGCATTTTATAGCCTGCTGAAGGAAGGTGGAATTATGATTAAAATCTTTATTATCACTGAAAAAAATACATAGATGTAAGATTGTGTAAAGGTGCGTGAATGAAATTCGCACAATCAGAGTGATGGAGTGCATCGCCGCGGAGGGGCTTTGCCGCGGTCTCATGGGGGCTTGACTTGTCTCAAAAAACGCTCATGATGCAACACACTAGACGTTTAGAATGAAAGGACAAGCAGGACATGGGTGTCTCGAGAAGCAGAAGCACTCTGCAGGTTGACTAGTTCTGTGTCTGGTGTTCAGAGGTCTTGCTGACGCCGACTCACATGGGACCTCAGCGTTCCTGCTACCCCGCATTTTTCCGGAGCCTCTCCTAACGTGAGTTTATGGAGCGCTCTTTTTGTAGACTTCCCGTAAGTGTTGGGCCGCCCATGCCCCGCAAAGGCTCTATGAAGGCAGTCTAGTTCTACTGCCCAACTTCCAGATTTATCATCAGTTTAAGGGCCAATGAATCAACAGCTCCTGTCCCACGTCAAGGCCACCAACCCTTACCAAGCAGAAATGTAGTGGAGCTGGCTTTGGGCTCCAAGAAATTGTTCGATGAACGTGCTGAATTCGGCAAAAACGGCACCATCCACCCAAGTAGAAAAGTATCTAAATCATCAAATTGGGAAGCGCAGGGCAGCGAGAAGAGGCGGCAGTAAGCGGCCCATCTGCTTTTGTGCAGACATTTAGAGAGGTCCTGGCTATTAAAATACTATTGATTTGCTAGATTTGTGAAGCATTTTCTATTCCTCTTCTTTAGGAGAGCACCAGGAACCAAACAGGATGCTCTAAATACACAGAAGTTTATGTGGAAAGAATGCAATTTGCAGGGGAGAAGAAACTCATAGAAGAGAAAAAATGAAGTCGTAGAAAGAAGCTTACTAACTACTATAGATAAAACATAAACAAACAACAAGGTCTTACTGCATAGCACAGGGAACTACATTCGATTCCTTGTAATAGGCTATAATGAAAAAGAACGTGAAAAGGAATATATATATATGTATGTATAACTGTATCACTGTGCTGTACACCAGAAACTAACCCAACTTTGTGAATCAACTAGTTCAACTTAAAAAGAAAAGATAATAGAAAAAATTTAAAAGGGTAGAGGGAAAGGAGATGAGCAAAAGATAAAAAAAAAAAAAAAAAAAAAAAAATCTGCTACTCAGTGTTCCACCAGCGTCTTGCAACCCAGGAGACAGAAGTGGTGGGGACGAAGGTCTCTGAGAGGACCCTGCTCACGTTAAGGCTCAAAGCGGAGATGTCTGCTACGTTATCAATTACGTGATGTTTAAATAGTTTCAGCGGGTGGCACGTGCCGGCACCTTGCCGTTCATTAGTAATGGGGAAAACCGAGCTTTAACGTAAGCATCTCTGTGAGTGTATTTTACAGAGTATTTTGGAACATATGAAATGTGTCAAAATTTAAAATATTTATGCTGAAGTGTGCTTTTCTGGAAGACATTTATCATAACCAAGATTGTCTCCTTTCATTCTAGTCACAGATAAACAGTCTCCCTGCCTCGGTGTTAGAGTCGCTCCCGAGATGCACCGTTCATACGGAAGTCCACAGGGGGAGGGCCTGCGAGGGTCCTGTCAGGCAAACGGAGACCTGAGTTGCTTCACCTCCCAGCTATGATATCTCCATGGCACTGAGCATCAGCGTGTTCGCAAAACGCTCATTAATTGTCTGCAATCAATTCTGATATTTCATGCAAATAAGCTTGGTCCCTAAAACAAAGTAAATACACGCTTGGTTCGGACAAGGTTTCTTCTTTCTAAATTACATCTCAGACACACGCAAGTTAGTCCTGAGGCACAGGAGAGGGAGAGGAAATAAGTGCAAACCCAAGTGTTTCTTCGCGGGTGTGGGAGGGTAGTGCAGTTAGGCACACAGAGAACCTTCCAGAGCGAAGGCCAAAACATCTGACTTGGCCATTTGCTTCTGGGGGTTGATGGAGGCCGCTGACATGTGTTCTAAGCTCTCAGGTCCAAGGTCCATACTGTGCCTTTGAAAAGACTCATTCAACGATCCTCTCAGAAATAAATTAAAAAAAAAGTCCATTGCCCACTGCACACAAATCGCCATTACTCAGGAGGCCCGGGCCAAGGAACTTTGGAAGTGGAGCGCTGAGAACTCAGCAGTCGGCGAGTGCCTGGCAGCTCTCTTTCTAGTGTCCCTTGGCCAGAAGTGGGTTACCACACTGCTACTGAATCCTGTCTTCCTACCACACAGAATAACCTACCCCAGTGCCTAGCATAGTGCCAGGAACTTCACAGCTGGTCATGTGCAGCTGCAGAATGAGTCCTCCTAGGGCAGGCGTGGTAGGGCTGGGCCCAAATTTATAAGGCAGAAAGCGCTAAGCCGAGCCACGCTGTCCTGGCTGTGGCCCTCTGGCCCCACCACTAACAGTGCAGAGCGATGGAGCGTTCCCGGAATGAGAAAGAGGGCTGCCTTTCTGCCCCACAGATCTCTGCTAGCGAGCATTTGGGGGAGGCCGTTTGGAAGAAAGGGAGATTTCCATGTGCACAGAGTGAAGATGAGGAGCAGGAAGGCAGTGGATAGAGGGACGGCGAAGGTTGGCTGTATTTTTTTTTTTTTTGAGGCGACTTTTATGATCCTCTCCTTCATACAGAATACTCCGTGTGATTTACACTCTCTTGCCTGTGAATAAGGCGAGAAGCCCCCGCAGCTTCATGGTATTAAATTAACTGCTCTAATTTCCCTGGGCAGCTCAGGTTTCGGCAAACAACGCTGAGAGCTAAAACGATACCGGAGTCCATTCAGAAAGGGATCCTCAGACAAGAACTAAATGTAGACTCCCCGAGAGGAGGTTTCTGACTACTGTATTTTTATACTCTGAGACTATAAACAAGTCAGAAAGGAAAGCCAGCGGGAGTGAGGGCTTAAAATAATCTCCACAAACAGCAGACAGGGAGACTGCGCTTTTGTAAGAATTCCCCTCTGTAAGCGTAGTGCTATCACAATTCATCTCTTTCGATCACAATTTCAAATTTCATCACTGAAGCGGGATAGAAATATTTTTTGGCGGTTCAAACATGGAAAGAAGCCTATCTAAATCCTCAAAAAAGGAGCTTCAAAAAAAAAAACTGGTTACAATTTTAAGAGCAGATGTACCTATCTCCCCAACACCAGCACCACCAGCACCACCAGCACACAAGAACAAAAGAAGAAAGATGGTTTTATGATTTCAAGGATGCATATGAGGCTGCAGAAGGAACACCTTGAAAGGAGAAATCTCCAGAAACAGGCTTTGGATAGCTGGGAGAAGTGAACAATTCCTAACTAGTTATCCAGATGCAAGGTTGACATACCAGGGTACGTCTGCCCAGATGTTCACTTCTCATCCAGATGTTCTGGGAGCCCCAGTGCCTCGGCCCATGGATGGTTAAACCTAGCCTCGGGGCACTGTCACTCCGGGGGCCCCAAATCCAGCTGCAGTGTTTCGCTCCAGGACTGGGGTCCTCCTCATGCTAAGTGGGGAAGGGAGCTAAGGTTCGGCACCTTTTGGAGTTAGTTAAACAGTTTGCCGATTTCTGAGCAAAACTACCTATACGAAATGCACAAGATCAGTGGAAGGACTTCTCCATGAAATGCAAGAGGGAAGTCTTACTTAGACATTCAAAGCAAGTCTGTGGTCTCGGAATCCAACAATTAACGAACCCGTAAGAGCAAATGAGTATTATCAGATGTTCACACTGTATTAGGTACCCGGGATACAGAATGACATGTGAGATGTCCTTTGAAAATATTTGAAAAGTTACCACCTGTGGTCTTTACATCTCAATTACCTTAAAAGGTATAAGAGAATTCTAAAAACTGAGCTAATTTGAATTTGTTTTTGATGAAATATATATGTTCCTACATATGCATATTCAAAGTGTATTTCTTTTTCTAACCCTGAGGATAGATAGAATGTTGCCACTATGAACAAAAAACCTGGGAAATCCCAGCTTACGTAAAACAAGCCATAAGACAAAGCATGGAGTAGCCTTCACCTGCTTTTCCTTTCTCCCTGTTAACCAACTGTACTTTTAGCAGAAAACAAGAAATCTAGCAGTGCTGCTGAAGGTTGTCTTATACAACAGTTTAACATTCTAAAAAATCATTATTGAAAAACAAATTATAAAAGCTTTTGTCTTCTGCTGGCTGGGGTCTTCAAAAGAAAAAAAAAATAAAGCTCAAGGTTATTTTAACCGTCAAAAGGAAAAAAAAAAGTGTTCAAAAGAAATGCATACACTTCATGTAATTGAGTACTGGTCACACTTTGTAGGCAAATCAAACACTTGATCCAAGCCACGGTCTGCTAATGAATTGTCACTGCCTCTCATCATTAAGGAGCTACTGTAATTCCACATTAAAACAACATCTCAAATGAGCAAGAAGAGGTGGATCTATTATTTTGCACGTCTGGTACACTTGTCCACCAGCCCCAAGAATACACGCATATAGATATGTTTGCTGATCCATGAATTATTTATGTATCCGCAAAGATCCCGGTGTATAGCACTGACAAGTTTATGCCTACTTTTCCTACATAATAATTACATGTACTGTTTCCCTACTGTATGCATGTAAATGCAAATGTATATTAAAAAATAGGCAAAGTAAGCAATAATTGACCTCTAAAAGTTTAACGTGCCTTAGAACAGTCCTGTTTACGGAGATATTTAGATAATTAAATGATGGTTAGCATTCCAAAACTTCAGCCAACCCATCCCACTTTGCAAGGGGACAGAGTCCCGGTTAATTAAGCTCTCTGATCAGAACATCTTGCCTAGAACTTAGTTACAAATTGAAGCATGAATCTGTTCCAGCAAGCATTGCTACACACACACACACACACACACACACACACACACACACACACACACACACACACACACGGCTAGCGTTAATACCTTTTATTTGGTATATATCATATTGTTGCTTGACGTATGCAACTTCTCAGCGGGGGAGTAACTGCGTCCACTCTAGTAGATGCTCCTGAAAACAGGCTGTGCGTTAATGCAAACACAGATGATGGATTAGCACCAAAGAGGCACACCAGACCTTGGAGAATAAAGGCGTGTTTTACACATCACTGGGAAATATCAATAACTCCGCTTCTGTGTTTACATAGTTTCCGGTTTGTTGGGGATTTGGCAAATGCATTTATGCAGAAAAATGCGGGGGGTGGAGGGTAGGGGGTAGGGGGTGGAAATCCCTGCAAACCAATTTAGCAGGAAGGATAGTGGTTGGGAAGAAGCTGAGCTCTCGTTTCTTTTGGACAAGTTTCGATTTGAAGCAAACTTCTGGCATTTCTGGATAAATAAAAGAACAACAAACAAACAAAAAGCAAATCAAACAAAGATACCCCACATTCACAACGAGAGAGTTTCTTTTGTTTCCTAGCAGCTTTGAGACCAAGGGACTGAGGGAGGTTGGTTACTGTTTGCAAAATGAGCTCTCATGTTTTGAGTCGCACCTCAAACCCAGCCTTTCTTGTGTCAGCCTGATGTGAGGACCAAAGGGCTTCGTATCTAGGATGTCCAGCTCGCCAAGGTGTGCCTGGAACATCCCCTGTTTAGCACTGAAACTTCTGAGACCCGTCCTGGGAGGGCTTCCATGCCAGGCAAACCTGATGGTTGTGCACCTTATTACAGCCCTGGGGCTGACTGCTGGAAACAGATTTATTCTCAGCACGTCCTTCCTTTACCAGTATCCCTAAACCTTAACATGTCTTGTTGATTCACAAACTCTGATTTCAGTTACATCAGCTGGAAAAGGCTCCTCACTGCAGCTACTGTAACACGGGCTGTCCCTTCACAAACACAGCGACAACTAAGCCGGTGGGAGTTCTCCAAGCTGCTGAAGTATTATAATGCGGTTCTTAACCTTCCTCATTGGGAATTAAAATTCCTTTGTGAGGAGCATCCTTGCTGATGTCATGAATACTCAGAGGCCAAACAAATAAAAGGTTGTCTCCATAGTGATTGGGGCAGGTTTGTGGTTTCCCTAGTTACACTCTTGAGCGATAACCATCTGAGGTTCCTCTCTGGCAGAGGAGGGCAGGGGTGAGAAATTGGAAAGATGAAATGTGCTTTGGGTAACAGGCCTGAAAGTTATCTCCCACACCTCTGTGTTTTACCTCTTTTTTTAAAATCAACCAGCACAAACTGTAGTGAGTTTTTAAATTTTTTTTTCACCCCCAAGGAGGTTTTGGAAAATTTCCCTTTGGACTCTAGAGATAAACTATTTCAGCATGAGAACCTGACCCACAAGCGCAGCCATAGCAGAGCAACTCTTCCCAGACCAAAGTAGCTACAGGCGTCTAGGAGGGCAGGCAGGATGCTGGTTTTCATTCAAATGCATTCAGCACCACTCAAGGCTGAAGTCTCCGACCTCCCCCAGCCGGTGCCTCAAGGCTGCATCACAGGGAGGGCAAGAATGGCCTCCTAAGACCTCGAAAGATCTTTGTGTTTTGGAAGCACATACATGTTTGGTTTTGCAGGTTCACAGCTGGAGAGCATTTGCCCCAGAATGAATCGTACCTTGAGTCCCACCCATATGTGATCCAGATGATATTCCTGGGACTTTGGACTTTAGACTTTGAAGTTGATGCTGGAATGAGTGCGGGTCTGCTGGGATGGAATGAACGTTATTCTGCATGTGAGAAGGACATGAAATTTGGGAGACCAGGGGCAGAATGCTATAGACCAAATGTTTGTGTCCACCCAAAATTCTTATGTTGAAATCTACCCCTCAAGGTGATTAAGAGGTAGGTGGGGTCTCTGGGAGGTGACAAGGTCATGAAAGCAGAGCCTCATGAATGGGATTAATGACCTTACAAATGAGGCCCTTAAAAAGCTCCCGCGCTCCTTCTGTCACATGACCCTATAGCAAAAAGATAGTTGTTTAGGACGCAAACCCTCAGCACACACAGAATCTGCCTGCGCCTTGATCTTGGACTTCCCAGCCTCCAGAACTGGGAGAAACAAACGTCTGCTGTTCCTAAACTACCCAGTTTAGGGTATTTTGTTATTCCAGCTTGAATGGACTGTGATGCCATCCATGCCCCCAAGACTCAGTTTCTCCATCTGTAAAATGGAGACAATAGCGTTTAGCCTGAAAGGAAGTTCTGAGTATGGAAGTTATGACATGTATGCACTCTGAAATTGCACTTGTGGCATTGCTTAGTTTTCTTTGCTTTAAAACAAATAATGTTAAATCTAAGAACATGTCCACGTAATCTCTAAAAGTCTCTTTCAGCTCTGAAGTTATGTGCCCTGAGGCCGATTTCTTATGAGGTCTTTAAGAAAAAGTTCCTGCTCATCTTACGCAGATCCTGCTGTGATTTGAGCCTAGCCGTCTATCCCTTCTTCCTCTGCCCCAGACCAAAGCATCTATAATTGAGATACTCGATATATTATTTCTGGACTGAGGGTGGCAGTTCAGACTCATATGCCTTTTGTACATCTCCAGCGGATGGGAGACTGAAATACAAGGAGCCATCAAAACCCTACACGAAAGGAAATACAAATTCTTCTCTAACCATGGGCAACGATGTCAGTATGGGCCCATACTTACAATTCCCACAGGCAAGAACCGCTAAGGAGGGTAATTGCAAAATTCAACCCCATTTCTGGGAGAACGCTTGCAATGAATAACCAATCAAGTACATGTGTTGAGCACCTAAAATAGTCCAATGGCACACCGTCACCTGTGGCATGGGGTTTCTTCATCTTCAGTCCTTAATCTGCGCACAAGCCTTTGACGACTCCCTGTGGCTACACTGTAAACTGTAACAGCAGCAACACAACCACAATCATCGCCTCATGCGGCAGCACCCATTCCCATTAATTGGGCATCAGGAATTGAGCGGAGCATCTTCGGTTACCT